>NW_028227432.1:72333-197303 GCF_978045245.1 Mus caroli | reverse complement strand
AACGCACAGTGTAGTACATAGTATATGAGTGAGTTGCACTGAAAAACTTAGAATATAAGAAACGCACAGTGTAGTACATAGTATATGAGTGAGTTGCACTGAAAAACTTAGAATATAAGAAACGCACAGTGTAGTACATAGTATATGAGTGAGTTGCACTGAAAAACTTAGAATATAAGAAACGCACAGTGTAGTACATAGTATATGAGTGAGTTGCACTGAAAAACTTAGAATATAAGAAACGCACAGTGTAGTACATAGTATATGAGTGAGTTGCACTGAAAAACTTAGAATATAAGAAACGCACAGTGTAGTACATAGTATATGAGTGAGTTGCACTGAAAAACTTAGAATATAAGAAACGCACAGTGTAGTACATAGTATATGAGTGAGTTGCACTGAAAAACTTAGAATATAAGAAACGCACAGTGTAGTACATAGTATATGAGTGAGTTGCACTGAAAAACTTAGAATATAAGAAACGCACAGTGTAGTACATAGTATATGAGTGAGTTGCACTGAAAAACTTAGAATATAAGAAACGCACAGTGTAGTACATAGTATATGAGTGAGTTGCACTGAAAAACTTAGAATATAAGAAACGCACAGTGTAGTACATAGTATATGAGTGAGTTGCACTGAAAAACTTAGAATATAAGAAACGCACAGTGTAGTACATAGTATATGAGTGAGTTGCACTGAAAAACTTAGAATATAAGAAACGCACAGTGTAGTACATAGTATATGAGTGAGTTGCACTGAAAAACTTAGAATATAAGAAACGCACAGTGTAGTACATAGTATATGAGTGAGTTGCACTGAAAAACTTAGAATTTACTGAAAAACCCGCATTACACGAAATGCACAGTGTAGTACATAGTATATTAGTGAGTTGCACTGAAAAACTCTAGAATATAAGAAACGCACAGTGTAGTACATAGTATATGAGTGAGTTGCACTGAAAAACTTAGAATATAAGAAACGCACAGTGTAGTACATAGTATATGAGTGAGTTGCACTCAAAAACTTAGAATATAAGAAACGCACAGTGTAGTACATAGTATATGAGTGAGTTGCACTCAAAAACTTAGAATATAAGAAACGCACAGTGTAGTACATAGTATATGAGTGAGTTGCACTCAAAAACTTAGAATATAAGAAACGCACAGTGTAGTACATAGTATATGAGTGAGTTGCACTGAAAAACTTAGAATTTAAGAAACGCACAGTGTAGTACATAGTATATGAGTGAGTTGCACTGAAAAACTTAGAATATAAGAAACGCACAGTGTAGTACATAGTATATGAGTGAGTTGCACTGAAAAACTTAGAATATAAGAAACGCACAGTGTAGTACATAGTATATGAGTGAGTTGCACTGAAAAACTTAGAATATAAGAAACGCACAGTGTAGTACATAGTATATGAGTGAGTTGCACTGAAAAACTTAGAATATAAGAAACGCACAGTGTAGTACATAGTATATGAGTGAGTTGCACTGAAAAACTTAGAATATAAGAAACGCACAGTGTAGTACATAGTATATGAGTGAGTTGCACTGAAAAACTTAGAATATAAGAAACGCACAGTGTAGTACATAGTATATGAGTGAGTTGCACTGAAAAACTTAGAATTTACTGAAAAACCCGCATTACACGAAATGCACAGTGTAGTACATAGTATATGAGTGAGTTGCACTGAAAAACTTAGAATATAAGAAACGCACAGTGTAGTACATAGTATATGAGTGAGTTGCACTGAAAAACATAGAATATAAGAAACGCACAGTGTAGTACATAGTATATGAGTGAGTTGCACTGAAAAACTTAGAATATAAGAAACGCACAGTGTAGTACATAGTATATGAGTGAGTTGCACTGAAAAACTTAGAATATAAGAAACGCACAGTGTAGTACATAGTATATGAGTGAGTTGCACTGAAAAACTTAGAATATAAGAAACGCACAGTGTAGTACATAGTATATGAGTGAGTTGCACTGAAAAACTTAGAATATAAGAAACGCACAGTGTAGTACATAGTATATGAGTGAGTTGCACTGAAAAACTTAGAATATAAGAAACGCACAGTGTAGTACATAGTATATGAGTGAGTTGCACTGAAAAACTTAGAATATAAGAAACGCACAGTGTAGTACATAGTATATGAGTGAGTTGCACTGAAAAACTTAGAATATAAGAAACGCACAGTGTAGTACATAGTATATGAGTGAGTTGCACTGAAAAACTTAGAATATAAGAAACGCACAGTGTAGTACATAGTATATGAGTGAGTTGCACTGAAAAACTTAGAATTTACTGAAAAACCCGCATTACACGAAATGCACAGTGTAGTACATAGTATATGAGTGAGTTGCACTGAAAAACTCTAGAATATAAGAAACGCACAGTGTAGTACATAGTATATGAGTGAGTTGCACTGAAAAACTTAGAATATAAGAAACGCACAGTGTAGAACATAGTATATGAGTGAGTTGCACTGAAAAACTTAGAATATAAGAAACGCACAGTGTAGTACATAGTATATGAGTGAGTTGCACTGAAAAACTTAGAATATAAGAAACGCACAGTGTAGTACATAGTATATGAGTGAGTTGCACTGAAAAACTTAGAATATAAGAAACGCACAGTGTAGTACATAGTATATGAGTGAGTTGCACTCAAAAACTTAGAATATAAGAAACGCACAGTGTAGTACATAGTATATGAGTGAGTAGCACTGAAAAACTTAGAATATAAGAAACGCACAGTGTAGTACATAGTATATGAGTGAGTTGCACTGAAAAACTTAGAATATAAGAAACGCACAGTGTAGTACATAGTATATGAGTGAGTTGCACTGAAAAACTTAGAATATAAGAAACGCACAGTGTAGTACATAGTATATGAGTGAGTTGCACTGAAAAACTTAGAATATAAGAAACGCACAGTGTAGTACATAGTATATGAGTGAGTTGCACTGAAAAACTTAGAATATAAGAAACGCACAGTGTAGTACATAGTATATGAGTGAGTTGCACTGAAAAACTTAGAATATAAGAAACGCACAGTGTAGTACATAGTATATGAGTGAGTTGCACTGAAAAACTTAGAATATAAGAAACGCACAGTGTAGTACATAGTATATGAGTGAGTTGCACTGAAAAACTTAGAATATAAGAAACGCACAGTGTAGTACATAGTATATGAGTGAGTTGCACTGAAAAACTTAGAATATAAGAAACGCACAGTGTAGTACATAGTATATGAGTGAGTTGCACTGAAAAACTTAGAATATAAGAAACGCACAGTGTAGTACATAGTATATGTGTGAGTTGCACTGAAAAACTTCGAATATAAGAAACGCACAGTGTAGTACATAGTATATGAGTGAGTTGCACTGAAAAACTTAGAATATAAGAAACGCACAGTGTAGTACATAGTATATGAGTGAGTTGCACTGAAAAACTTCGAATATAAGAAACGCACAGTGTAGTACATAGTATATGAGTGAGTTGCACTGAAAAACTTCGAATATAAGAAACGCACAGTGTAGTACATAGTATATGAGTGAGTTGCACTGAAAAACTTAGAATATAAGAAACGCACAGTGTAGTACATAGTATATGAGTGAGTTGCACTGAAAAACTTAGAATATAAGAAACGCACAGTGTAGTACATAGTATAATGAGTGAGTTGCACTGAAAAACTTAGAATATAAGAAACGCACAGTGTAGTACATAGTATATGAGTGAGTTGCACTGAAAAACTTAGAATATAAGAAACGCACAGTGTAGTACATAGTATATGAGTGAGTTGCACTGAAAAACTTAGAATATAAGAAACGCACAGTGTAGTACATAGTATATGAGTGAGTTGCACTGAAAAACTTAGAATATAAGAAACGCACAGTGTAGTACATAGTATATGAGTGAGTTGCACTGAAAAACTTAGAATATAAGAAACGCACAGTGTAGTACATAGTATATGAGTGAGTTGCACTGAAAAACTTAGAATATAAGAAACGCACAGTGTAGTACATAGTATATGAGTGAGTTGCACTGAAAAACTTAGAATATAAGAAACGCACAGTGTAGTACATAGTATATGAGTGAGTTGCACTGAAAAACTTAGAATATAAGAAACGCACAGTGTAGTACATAGTATATGAGTGAGTTGCACTGAAAAACTTAGAATATAAGAAACGCACAGTGTAGTACATAGTATATGAGTGAGTTGCACTGAAAAACTTAGAATATAAGAAACGCACAGTGTAGTACATAGTATATGAGTGAGTTGCACTGAAAAACTTAGAATATAAGAAACGCACAGTGTAGTACATAGTATATGAGTGAGTTGCACTGAAAAACTTAGAATATAAGAAACGCACAGTGTAGTACATAGTATATGAGTGAGTTGCACTGAAAAACTTAGAATATAAGAAACGCACAGTGTAGTACATAGTATATGAGTGAGTTGCACTGAAAAACTTAGAATATAAGAAACGCACAGTGTAGTACATAGTATATGAGTGAGTTGCACTGAAAAACTTAGAATATAAGAAACGCACAGTGTAGTACATAGTATATGAGTGAGTTGCACTGAAAAACTTAGAATATAAGAAACGCACAGTGTAGTACATAGTATATGAGTGAGTTGCACTGAAAAACTTAGAATATAAGAAACGCACAGTGTAGTACATAGTATATGAGTGAGTTGCACTGAAAAACTTAGAATATAAGAAACGCACAGTGTAGTACATAGTATATGAGTGAGTTGCACTGAAAAACTTAGAATATAAGAAACGCACAGTGTAGTACATAGTATATGAGTGAGTTGCACTGAAAAACTTAGAATATAAGAAACGCACAGTGTAGTACATAGTATATGAGTGAGTTGCACTGAAAAACTTAGAATATAAGAAACGCACAGTGTAGTACATAGTATATGAGTGAGTTGCACTGAAAAACTTAGAATATAAGAAACGCACAGTGTAGTACATAGTATATGAGTGAGTTGCACTGAAAAACTTAGAATATAAGAAACGCACAGTGTAGTACATAGTATATGAGTGAGTTGCACTGAAAAACTTAGAATATAAGAAACGCACAGTGTAGTACATAGTATATGAGTGAGTTGCACTGAAAAACTTAGAATATAAGAAACGCACAGTGTAGTACATAGTATATGAGTGAGTTGCACTGAAAAACTTAGAATATAAGAAACGCACAGTGTAGTACATAGTATATGAGTGAGTTGCACTGAAAAACTTAGAATATAAGAAACGCACAGTGTAGTACATAGTATATGAGTGAGTTGCACTGAAAAACTTAGAATATAAGAAACGCACAGTGTAGTACATAGTATATGAGTGAGTTGCACTGAAAAACTTAGAATATAAGAAACGCACAGTGTAGTACATAGTATATGAGTGAGTTGCACTGAAAAACTTAGAATATAAGAAACGCACAGTGTAGTACATAGTATATGAGTGAGTTGCACTGAAAAACTTAGAATATAAGAAACGCACAGTGTAGTACATAGTATATGAGTGAGTTGCACTGAAAAACTTAGAATATAAGAAACGCACAGTGTAGTACATAGTATATGAGTGAGTTGCACTGAAAAACTTAGAATATAAGAAACGCACAGTGTAGTACATAGTATATGAGTGAGTTGCACTGAAAAACTTAGAATATAAGAAACGCACAGTGTAGTACATAGTATATGAGTGAGTTGCACTGAAAAACTTAGAATATAAGAAACGCACAGTGTAGTACATAGTATATGAGTGAGTTGCACTGAAAAACTTAGAATATAAGAAACGCACAGTGTAGTACATAGTATATGAGTGAGTTGCACTGAAAAATTTAGAATATAAGAAACGCACAGTGTAGTACATAGTATATGAGTGAGTTGCACTGAAAAACTTAGAATATAAGAAACGCACAGTGTAGTACATAGTATATGAGTGAGTTGCACTGAAAAACTTAGAATATAAGAAACGCACAGTGTAGTACATAGTATATGAGTGATTTGCTTGAAAAAGTTAGAATATAAGAAACGCACAGTGTAGTACATAGTATATGAGTGAGTTGCACTGAAAAACTTAGAATATAAGAAACGCACAGTGTAGTACATAGTATATGAGTGAGTTGCACTGAAAAACTTAGAATTTACTGAAAAACCCGCATTACACGAAATGCACAGTGTAGTACATAGTATATGAGTGAGTTGCACTGAAAAACTCTAGAATATAAGAAACGCACAGTGTAGTACATAGTATATGAGTGAGTTGCACTGAAAAACTTAGAATATAAGAAACGCACAGTGTAGTACATAGTATATGAGTGAGTTGCACTCAAAAACTTAGAATATAAGAAACGCACAGTGTAGTACATAGTATATGAGTGAGTTGCACTCAAAAACTTAGAATATAAGAAACGCACAGTGTAGTACATAGTATATGAGTGAGTTGCACTGAAAAACTTAGAATATAAGAAACGCACAGTGTAGTACATAGTATATGAGTGAGTTGCACTGAAAAACTTAGAATTTAAGAAACGCACAGTGTAGTACATAGTATATGAGTGAGTTGCACTGAAAAACTTAGAATATAAGAAACGCACAGTGTAGTACATAGTATATGAGTGAGTTGCACTGAAAAACTTAGAATATAAGAAACGCACAGTGTAGTACATAGTATATGAGTGAGTTGCACTGAAAAACTTAGAATATAAGAAACGCACAGTGTAGTACATAGTATATGAGTGAGTTGCACTGAAAAACTTAGAATATAAGAAACGCACAGTGTAGTACATAGTATATGAGTGAGTTGCACTGAAAAACTTAGAATATAAGAAACGCACAGTGTAGTACATAGTATATGAGTGAGTTGCACTGAAAAACTTAGAATATAAGAAACGCACAGTGTAGTACATAGTATATGAGTGAGTTGCACTGAAAAACTTAGAATATAAGAAACGCACAGTGTAGTACATAGTATATGAGTGAGTTGCACTGAAAAACTTAGAATATAAGAAACGCACAGTGTAGTACATAGTATATGAGTGAGTTGCACTGAAAAACTTAGAATATAAGAAACGCACAGTGTAGTACATAGTATATGAGTGAGTTGCACTGAAAAACTTAGAATATAAGAAACGCACAGTGTAGTACATAGTATATGAGTGAGTTGCACTGAAAAACTTAGAATATAAGAAACGCACAGTGTAGTACATAGTATATGAGTGAGTTGCACTGAAAAACTTAGAATATAAGAAACGCACAGTGTAGTACATAGTATATGAGTGAGTTGCACTGAAAAACTTAGAATATAAGAAACGCACAGTGTAGTACATAGTATATGAGTGAGTTGCCACTGAAAAACTTAGAATATAAGAAACGCACAGTGTAGTACATAGTATATGAGTGAGTTGCACTGAAAAACTTAGAATATAAGAAACGCACAGTGTAGTACATAGTATATGAGTGAGTTGCACTGAAAAACTTAGAATATAAGAAACGCACAGTGTAGTACATAGTATATGAGTGAGTTGCACTGAAAAACTTAGAATATAAGAAACGCACAGTGTAGTACATAGTATATGAGTGAGTTGCACTGAAAAACTTAGAATATAAGAAACGCACAGTGTAGTACATAGTATATGAGTGAGTTGCACTGAAAAACTTAGAATATAAGAAACGCACAGTGTAGTACATAGTATATGAGTGAGTTGCACTGAAAAACTTAGAATATAAGAAACGCACAGTGTAGTACATAGTATATGAGTGAGTTGCACTGAAAAACTTAGAATATAAGAAACGCACAGTGTAGTACATAGTATATGAGTGAGTTGCACTGAAAAACTTAGAATATAAGAAACGCACAGTGTAGTACATAGTATATGAGTGAGTTGCACTGAAAAACTTAGAATATAAGAAACGCACAGTGTAGTACATAGTATATGAGTGAGTTGCACTGAAAAACTTAGAATATAAGAAACGCACAGTGTAGTACATAGTATATGAGTGAGTTGCACTGAAAAACTTAGAATATAAGAAACGCACAGTGTAGTACATAGTATATGAGTGAGTTGCACTGAAAAACTTAGAATATAAGAAACGCACAGTGTAGTACATAGTATATGAGTGAGTTGCACTGAAAAACTTAGAATATAAGAAACGCACAGTGTAGTACATAGTATATGAGTGAGTTGCACTGAAAAACTTAGAATATAAGAAACGCACAGTGTAGTACATAGTATATGAGTGAGTTGCACTGAAAAACTTAGAATATAAGAAACGCACAGTGTAGTACATAGTATATGAGTGAGTTGCACTGAAAAACTTAGAATATAAGAAACGCACAGTGTAGTACATAGTATATGAGTGAGTTGCACTGAAAAACTTAGAATATAAGAAACGCACAGTGTAGTACATAGTATATGAGTGAGTTGCACTGAAAAACTTAGAATATAAGAAACGCACAGTGTAGTACATAGTATATGAGTGAGTTGCACTGAAAAACTTAGAATATAAGAAACGCACAGTGTAGTACATAGTATATGAGTGAGTTGCACTGAAAAACTTAGAATTTACTGAAAAACCCGCATTACACGAAATGCACAGTGTAGTACATAGTATATGAGTGAGTTGCACTGAAAAACTTAGAATATAAGAAACGCACAGTGTAGTACATAGTATATGAGTGAGTTGCACTGAAAAACTTAGAATATAAGAAACGCACAGTGTAGTACATAGTATATGAGTGAGTTGCACTGAAAAACTTAGAATATAAGAAACGCACAGTGTAGTACATAGTATATGAGTGAGTTGCACTGAAAAACTTAGAATATAAGAAACGCACAGTGTAGTACATAGTATATGAGTGAGTTGCACTGAAAAACTTAGAATATAAGAAACGCACAGTGTAGTACATAGTATATGAGTGAGTTGCACTGAAAAACTTAGAATATAAGAAACGCACAGTGTAGTACATAGTATATGAGTGAGTTGCACTGAAAAACTTAGAATATAAGAAACGCACAGTGTAGTACATAGTATATGAGTGAGTTGCACTGAAAAACTTAGAATATAAGAAACGCACAGTGTAGTACATAGTATATGAGTGAGTTGCACTGAAAAACTTAGAATATAAGAAACGCACAGTGTAGTACAAAGTATATGAGTGAGTTGCACTGAAAAACTTAGAATATAAGAAACGCACAGTGTAGTACATAGTATATGAGTGAGTTGCACTGAAAAACTTAGAATTTACTGAAAAACCCGCATTACACGAAATGCACAGTGTAGTACATAGTATATGAGTGAGTTGCACTGAAAAACTCTAGAATATAAGAAACGCACAGTGTAGTACATAGTATATGAGTGAGTTGCACTGAAAAACTTAGTATATAAGAAACGCACAGTGTAGAACATAGTATATGAGTGAGTTGCACTGAAAAACTTAGAATATAAGAAACGCACAGTGTAGTACATAGTATATGAGTGAGTTGCACTGAAAAACTTAGAATATAAGAAACGCACAGTGTAGTACATAGTATATGAGTGAGTTGCACTGAAAAAGTTAGAATATAAGAAACGCACAGTGTAGTACATAGTATATGAGTGAGTTGCACTGAAAAACTTAGAATATAAGAAACGCACAGTGTAGTACATAGTATATGAGTGAGTAGCACTGAAAAACTTAGAATATAAGAAACGCACAGTGTAGTACATAGTATATGAGTGAGTTGCACTGAAAAACTTAGAATATAAGAAACGCACAGTGTAGTACATAGTATATGAGTGAGTTGCACTGAAAAACTTAGAATATATGAAACGCACAGTGTAGTACATAGTATATGAGTGAGTTGCACTGAAAAACTTAGAATATAAGAAACGCACAGTGTAGTACATAGTATATGAGTGAGTTGCACTGAAAAACTTAGAATATAAGAAACGCACAGTGTAGTACATAGTATATGAGTGAGTTGCACTGAAAAACTTAGAATATAAGAAACGCACAATGTAGTACATAGTATATGAGTGAGTTGCACTGAAAAACTTAGAATATAAGAAACGCACAGTGTAGTACATAGTATATGAGTGAGTTGCACTGAAAAACTTAGAATATAAGAAACGCACAGTGTAGTACATAGTATATGAGTGAGTTGCACTGAAAAACTTAGAATATAAGAAACGCACAGTGTAGTACATAGTATATGAGTGAGTTGCACTGAAAAACTTAGAATATAAGAAACGCACAGTGTAGTACATAGTATATGAGTGAGTTGCACTGAAAAACTTCGAATATAAGAAACGCACAGTGTAGTACATAGTATATGAGTGAGTTGCACTGAAAAACTTCGAATATAAGAAACGCACAGTGTAGTACATAGTATATGAGTGAGTTGCACTGAAAAACTTAGAATATAAGAAACGCACAGTGTAGTACATAGTATATGAGTGAGTTGCACTGAAAAACTTAGAATATAAGAAACGCACAGTGTAGTACATAGTATATGAGTGAGTTGCACTGAAAAACTTAGAATATAAGAAACGCACAGTGTAGTACATAGTATATGAGTGAGTTGCACTGAAAAACTTAGAATATAAGAAACGCACAGTGTAGTACATAGTATATGAGTGACTTGCACTGAAAAACTTAGAATATAAGAAACGCACAGTGTAGTACATAGTATATGAGAGAGTTGCACTGAAAAACTTAGAATATAAGAAACGCACAGTGTAGTACATAGTATATGAGTGAGTTGCACTGAAAAACTTAGAATTTAAGAAACGCACAGTGTAGTACATAGTATATGAGTGAGTTGCACTGAAAAACTTAGAATATAAGAAACGCACAGTGTAGTACATAGTATATGAGTGAGTTGCACTGAAAAACTTAGAATATAAGAAACGCACAGTGTAGTACATAGTATATGAGTGAGTTGCACTGAAAAACTTAGAATATAAGAAACGCACAGTGTAGTACATAGTATATGAGTGAGTTGCACTGAAAAACTTAGAATATAAGAAACGCACAGTGTAGTACATAGTATATGAGTGAGTTGCACTGAAAAACTTAGAATATAAGAAACGCACAGTGTAGTACATAGTATATGAGTGAGTTGCACTGAAAAACTTAGAATATAAGAAACGCACAGTGTAGTACATAGTATATGAGTGAGTTGCACTGAAAAACTTAGAATATAAGAAACGCACAGTGTAGTACATAGTATATGAGTGAGTTGCACTGAAAAACTTAGAATATAAGAAACGCACAGTGTAGTACATAGTATATGAGTGAGTTGCACTGAAAAACTTAGAATATAAGAAACGCACAGTGTAGTACATAGTATATGAGTGAGTTGCACTGAAAAACTTAGAATATAAGAAACGCACAGTGTAGTACATAGTATATGAGTGAGTTGCACTGAAAAACTTAGAATATAAGAAACGCACAGTGTAGTACATAGTATATGAGTGAGTTGCACTGAAAAACTTAGAATTTACTGAAAAACCCGCATTACACGAAATGCACAGTGTAGTACATAGTATATGAGTGAGTTGCACTGAAAAACTCTAGAATATAAGAAACGCACAGTGTAGTACATAGTATATGAGTGAGTTGCACTGAAAAACTTAGAATATAAGAAACGCACAGTGTAGAACATAGTATATGAGTGAGTTGCACTGAAAAACTTAGAATATAAGAAACGCACAGTGTAGTACATAGTATATGAGTGAGTTGCACTGAAAAACTTAGAATATAAGAAACGCACAGTGTAGTACATAGTATATGAGTGAGTTGCACTGAAAAACTTAGAATATAAGAAACGCACAGTGTAGTACATAGTATATGAGTGAGTTGCACTCAAAAACTTAGAATATAAGAAACGCACAGTGTAGTACATAGTATATGAGTGAGTAGCACTGAAAAACTTAGAATATAAGAAACGCACAGTGTAGTACATAGTATATGAGTGAGTTGCACTGAAAAACTTAGAATATAAGAAACGCACAGTGTAGTACATAGTATATGAGTGAGTTGCACTGAAAAACTTAGAATATATGAAACGCACAGTGTAGTACATAGTATATGAGTGAGTTGCACTGAAAAACTTAGAATATAAGAAACGCACAGTGTAGTACATAGTATATGAGTGAGTTGCACTGAAAAACTTAGAATATAAGAAACGCACAGTGTAGTACATAGTATATGAGTGAGTTGCACTGAAAAACTTAGAATATAAGAAACGCACAGTGTAGTACATAGTATATGAGTGAGTTGCACTGAAAAACTTAGAATATAAGAAACGCACAGTGTAGTACATAGTATATGAGTGAGTTGCACTGAAAAACTTAGAATATAAGAAACGCACAGTGTAGTACATAGTATATGAGTGAGTTGCACTGAAAAACTTAGAATATAAGAAACGCACAGTGTAGTACATAGTATATGAGTGAGTTGCACTGAAAAACTTAGAATATAAGAAACGCACAGTGTAGTACATAGTATATGAGTGAGTTGCACTGAAAAACTTAGAATATAAGAAACGCACAGTGTAGTACATAGTATATGAGTGAGTTGCACTCAAAAACTTAGAATATAAGAAACGCACAGTGTAGTACATAGTATATGAGTGAGTTGCACTGAAAACTTAGAATATAAGAAACGCACAGTGTAGTACATAGTATATGAGTGAGTTGCACTCAAAAACTTAGAATATAAGAAACGCACAGTGTAGTACATAGTATATGAGTGAGTTGCACTGAAAAACTTAGAATATAAGAAACGCACAGTGTAGTACATAGTATATGAGTGAGTTGCACTGAAAAACTTAGAATATAAGAAACGCACAGTGTAGTACATAGTATATCAGTGACTTGCACTGAAAAACTTAGAATATAAGAAACGCACAGTGTAGTACATAGTATATGAGTGAGTTGCACTGAAAAACTTAGAATATAAGAAACGCACAGTGTAGTACATAGTATATGAGTGAGTTGCACTGAAAAACTTAGAATTTAAGAAACGCACAGTGTAGTACATAGTATATGAGTGAGTTGCACTGAAAAACTTAGAATATAAGAAACGCACAGTGTAGTACATAGTATATGAGTGAGTTGCACTGAAAACTTAGAATATAAGAAACGCACAGTGTAGTACATAGTATATGAGTGAGTTGCACTGAAAAACTTAGAATATAAGAAACGCACAGTGTAGTACATAGTATATGAGTGAGTTGCACTGAAAAACTTAGAATATAAGAAACGCCCAGTGTTGTACATAGTATATGAGTGAGTTGCACTGAAAAACTTAGAATATAAGAAACGCACAGTGTAGTACATAGTATATGAGTGAGTTGCACTGAAAAACTTAGAATATAAGAAACGCACAGTGTAGTACATAGTATATGAGTGAGTTGCACTGAAAAACTTACAATATAAGAAACGCACAGTGTAGTACATAGTATATGAGTGAGTTGCACTGAAAAACTTAGAATATATGAAACGCACAGTGTAGTACATAGTATATGAGTGAGTTGCACTGAAAAACTTAGAATATAAGAAACGCACAGTGTAGTACATAGTATATGAGTGAGTTGCACTGAAAAACTTAGAATATAAGAAACGCACAGTGTAGTACATAGTATATGAGTGAGTTGCACTGAAAAACTTAGAATATAAGAAACGCACAGTGTAGTACATAGTATATGAGTGAGTTGCACTGAAAAACTTAGAATATAAGAAACGCACAGTGTAGTACATAGTATATGAGTGAGTTGCACTGAAAAACTTAGAATATAAGAAACGCACAGTGTAGTACATAGTATATGAGTGAGTTGCACTGAAAAACTTAGAATATAAGAAACGCACAGTGTAGTACATAGTATATGAGTGAGTTGCACTGAAAAACTTAGAATATAAGAAACGCACAGTGTAGTACATAGTATATGAGTGAGTTGCACTGAAAAACTTAGAATATAAGAAACGCACAGTGTAGTACATAGTATATGAGTGAGTTGCACTGAAAAACTTAGAATATAAGAAACGCACAGTGTAGTACATAGTATATGAGTGAGTTGCACTGAAAAACTTAGAATATAAGAAACGCACAGTGTAGTACATAGTATATGAGTGAGTTGCACTGAATAACTTAGAATATAAGAAACGCACAGTGTAGTACATAGTATATGAGTGAGTTGCACTGAAAAACTTAGAATATAAGAAACGCACAGTGTAGTACATAGTATATGAGTGAGTTGCACTGAAAAACTTAGAATATAAGAAACGCACAGTGTAGTACATAGTATATGAGTGAGTTGCACTGAAAAACTTAGAATATAAGAAACGCACAGTGTAGTACATAGTATATGAGTGAGTTGCACTGAAAAACTTAGAATATAAGAAACGCACAGTGTAGTACATAGTATATGAGTGAGTTGCACTGAATAACTTAGAATATAAGAAACGCACAGTGTAGTACATAGTATATGAGTGAGTTGCACTGAAAAACTTAGAATATAAGAAACGCACAGTGTAGTACATAGTATATGAGTGAGTTGCACTGAATAACTTAGAATATAAGAAACGCACAGTGTAGTACATAGTATATGAGTGAGTTGCACTGAAAAACTTAGAATATAAGAAACGCACAGTGTAGTACATAGTATATGAGTGAGTTGCACTGAAAAACTTAGAATATAAGAAACGCACAGTGTAGTACATAGTATATGAGTGAGTTGCACTAAATAACTTAGAATATAAGAAACGCACAGTGTAGTACATAGTATATGAGTGAGTTGCACTGAAAAACTTAGAATATAAGAAACGCACAGTGTAGTACATAGTATATGAGTGAGTTGCACTGAAAAACTTAGAATTTACTGAAAAACCCGCATTACACGAAATGCACAGTGTAGTACATATTATATGAGTGAGTTGCACTGAAAAACTTAGAATATAAGAAACGCACAGTGTAGTACATAGTATATGAGTGAGTTGCACTGAAAAACTTAGAATATAAGAAACGCACAGTGTAGTACATAGTATATGAGTGAGTTGCACTGAAAAACTTAGAATATAAGAAACGCACAGTGTAGTACATAGTATATGAGTGAGTTGCACTGAAAAACTTAGAATATAAGAAACGCACAGTGTAGTACATAGTATATGAGTGAGTTGCACTGAAAAACTTAGAATATAAGAAACGCACAGTGTAGTACATAGTATATGAGTGAGTTGCACTGAATAACTTAGAATATAAGAAACGCACAGTGTAGTACATAGTATATGAGTGAGTTGCACTGAAAAACTTAGAATATAAGAAACGCACAGTGTAGTACATAGTATATGAGTGAGTTGCACTGAAAAACTTAGAATATAAGAAACGCACAGTGTAGTACATAGTATATGAGTGAGTTGCACTGAAAAACTTAGAATATAAGAAACGCACAGTGTAGTACATAGTATATGAGTGAGTTGCACTGAAAAACTTAGAATATAAGAAACGCACAGTGTAGTACATAGTATATGAGTGAGTTGCACTGAAAAACTTAGAATATAAGAAACGCACAGTGTAGTACATAGTATATGAGTGAGTTGCACTGAAAAACTTAGAATATAAGAAACGCACAGTGTAGTACATAGTATATGAGTGAGTTGCACTGAAAAACTTAGAATATAAGAAACGCACAGTGTAGTACATAGTATATGAGTGAGTTGCACTGAAAAAGTTAGAATATAAGAAACGCACAGTGTAGTACATAGTATATGAGTGAGTTGCACTGAAAAACTTAGAATATAAGAAACGCACAGTGTAGTACATAGTATATGAGTGAGTTGCACTGAAAAACTTAGAATATAAGAAACGCACAGTGTAGTACATAGTATATGAGTGAGTTGCACTGAAAAACTTAGAATATAAGAAACGCACAGTGTAGTACATAGTATATGAGTGAGTTGCACTGAATAACTTAGAATATAAGAAACGCACAGTGTAGTACATAGTATATGAGTGAGTTGCACTGAAAAACTTAGAATATAAGAAACGCACAGTGTAGTACATAGTATATGAGTGAGTTGCACTGAAAAACTTAGAATTTACTGAAACACCCGCATTACACGAAATGCACAGTGTAGTACATAGTATATGAGTGAGTTGCACTGAAAAACTTAGAATATAAGAAACGCACAGTGTAGTACATAGTATATGAGTGAGTTGCACTGAAAAACTTAGAATATAAGAAACGCACAGTGTAGTACATAGTATATGAGTGAGTTGCACTGAAAAACTTAGAATATAAGAAACGCACAGTGTAGTACATAGTATATGAGTGAGTTGCACTGAAAAACTTAGAATTTACTGAAACACCCGCATTACACGAAATGCACAGTGTAGTACATAGTTTATGAGTGAGTTGCACTGAAAAACTTAGAATATAAGAAACGCACAGTGTAGTACATAGTATATGAGTGAGTTGCACTGAAAATCTTAGAATATAAGAAACGCACAGTGTAGTACATAGTATATGAGTGAGTTGCACTGAAAAACTTAGAATATAAGAAACGCACAGTGTAGTACATAGTATATGAGTGAGTTGCACTGAAAAACTTAGAATATAAGAAACGCACAGTGTAGTACATAGTATATGAGTGAGTTGCACTGAAAAACTTAGAATATAAGAAACGCACAGTGTAGTACATAGTATATGAGTGAGTTGCACTGAAAAACTTAGAATATAAGAAACGCACAGTGTAGTACATAGTATATGAGTGAGTTGCACTGAAAAAGTTAGAATATAAGAAACGCACAGTGTAGTACATAGTATATGAGTGAGTTGCACTGAAAAACTTAGAATATAAGAAACGCACAGTGTAGTACATAGTATATGAGTGAGTTGCACTGAAAAAGTTAGAATATAAGAAACGCACAGTGTAGTACATAGTATATGAGTGAGTTGCACTGAAAAACTTAGAATATAAGAAACGCACAGTGTAGTACATAGTATATGAGTGAGTTGCACTGAAAAACTTAGAATATAAGAAACGCACAGTGTAGTACATAGTATATGAGTGAGTTGCACTGAAAAACTTAGAATATAAGAAACGCACAGTGTAGTACATAGTATATGAGTGAGTTGCACTGAAAAAGTTAGAATATAAGAAACGCACAGTGTAGTACATAGTATATGAGTGAGTTGCACTGAAAAACTTAGAATATAAGAAACGCACAGTGTAGTACATAGTATATGAGTGAGTTGCACTGAAAAACTTAGAATATAAGAAACGCACAGTGTAGTACATAGTATATGAGTGAGTTGCACTGAATAACTTAGAATATAAGAAACGCACAGTGTAGTACATAGTATATGAGTGAGTTGCACTGAATAACTTAGAATATAAGAAACGCACAGTGTAGTACATAGTATATGAGTGAGTTGCACTGAAAAACTTAGAATATAAGAAACGCACAGTGTAGTACATAGTATATGAGTGAGTTGCACTGAAAAACTTAGAATTTACTGAAACACCCGCATTACACGAAATGCACAGTGTAGTACATAGTATATGAGTGAGTTGCACTGAAAAACTTAGAATATAAGAAACGCACAGTGTAGTACATAGTATATGAGTGAGTTGCACTGAAAAACTTAGAATATAAGAAACGCACAGTGTAGTACATAGTATATGAGTGAGTTGCACTGAAAAACTTAGAATATAAGAAACGCACAGTGTAGTACATAGTATATGAGTGAGTTGCACTGAAAAACTTAGAATATAAGAAACGCACAGTGTAGTACATAGTATATGAGTGAGTTGCACTGAAAAACTTAGAATATAAGAAACGCACAGTGTAGTACATAGTATATGAGTGAGTTGCACTGAATAACTTAGAATATAAGAAACGCACAGTGTAGTACATAGTATATGAGTGAGTTGCACTGAAAAACTTAGAATATAAGAAACGCACAGTGTAGTACATAGTATATGAGTGAGTTGCACTGAAAAACTTAGAATATAAGAAACGCACAGTGTAGTACATAGTATATGAGTGAGTTGCACTGAAAAACTTAGAATATAAGAAACGCACAGTGTAGTACATAGTATATGAGTGAGTTGCACTAAAAAACTTAGAATATAAGAAACGCACAGTGTAGTACATAGTATATGAGTGAGTTGCACTGAATAACTTAGAATATAAGAAACGCACAGTGTAGTACATAGTATATGAGTGAGTTGCACTGAAAAACTTAGAATATAAGAAACGCACAGTGTAGTACATAGTATATGAGTGAGTTGCACTGAAAAACTTAGAATTTACTGAAACACCCGCATTACACGAAATGCACAGTGTAGTACATAGTATATGAGTGAGTTGCACTGAAAAACTTAGAATATAAGAAACGCACAGTGTAGTACATAGTATATGAGTGAGTTGCACTGAAAAACTTAGAATATAAGAAACGCACAGTGTAGTACATAGTATATGAGTGAGTTGCACTGAAAAACTTAGAATATAAGAAACGCACAGTGTAGTACATAGTATATGAGTGAGTTGCACTGAAAAACTTAGAATATAAGAAACGCACAGTGTAGTACATAGTATATGAGTTTGTTGCACTGAAAAACTTAGAATATAAGAAACGCACAGTGTAGTACATAGTATATGAGTGAGTTGCACTGAAAAACTTAGAATTTACTGAAAAACCCGCATTACACGAAATGCACAGTGTAGTACATAGTATATGAGTGAGTTGCACTGAAAAACTTAGAATATAAGAAACGCACAGTGTAGTACATAGTATATGAGTGAGTTGCACTGAAAAACTTAGAATATAAGAAACGCACAGTGTAGTACATAGTATATGAGTGAGTTGCACTGAAAAACTTAGAATATAAGAAACGCACAGTGTAGTACATAGTATATGAGTGAGTTGCACTGAAAAACTTAGAATATAAGAAACGCACAGTGTAGTACATAGTATATGAGTTTGTTGCACTGAAAAACTTAGAATATAAGAAACGCACAGTGTAGTACATAGTATATGAGTGAGTTGCACTGAAAAACTTAGAATTTACTGAAAAACCCGCATTACACGAAATGCACAGTGTAGTACATAGTATATGAGTGAGTTGCACTGAAAAACTTAGAATATAAGAAACGCACAGTGTAGTACATAGTATATGGGTGAGTTGCACTGAAAAACTTAGAATATAAGAAACGCACAGTGTAGTACATAGTATATGAGTGAGTTGCACTGAAAAACTTAGAATATAAGAAACGCACAGTGTAGTACATAGTATATGAGTGAGTTGCACTGAAAAACTTAGAATATAAGAAACGCACAGTGTAGTGCATAGTATATAAGTGAGTTGCACTGAAAAACTTAGAATATAAGAAACGCACAGTGTAGTACATAGTATATGAGTGAGTTGCACTGAAAAACTTAGAATATAAGAAACGCACAGTGTAGTACATAGTATATGAGTGAGTTGCACTGAAAAACTTAGAATATAAGAAACGCACAGTGTAGTACATAGTATAT
This sequence comes from Mus caroli, assembly GCF_978045245.1. NCBI lineage: Eukaryota > Metazoa > Chordata > Mammalia > Rodentia > Muridae > Mus > Mus caroli. The sequence goes on along the minus strand of NW_028227432.1, from coordinate 177,747 downwards.
GAGTGAGTTGCACTGAAAAACTTAGAATATAAGAAACGCACAGTGTAGTACATAGTATATGAGTGAGTTGCACTGAAAAACTTAGAATATAAGAAACGCACAGTGTAGTACATAGTATATGAGTGAGTTGCACTGAAAAACTTAGAATTTAAGAAACGCACAGTGTAGTACATAGTATATGAGTGAGTTGCACTGAAAAACTTAGAATATAAGAAACGCACAGTGTAGTACATAGTATATGAGTGAGTTGCACTGAAAAACTTAGAATATAAGAAACGCACAGTGTAGTACATAGTATATGAGTGAGTTGCACTGAAAAACTTAGAATTTACTGAAAAACCCGCATTACACGAAATGCACAGTGTAGTACATAGTATATGAGTGAGTTGCACTGAAAAACTTAGAATATAAGAAACGCACAGTGTAGTACATAGTATATGAGTGAGTTGCACTGAAAAACTTAGAATTTACTGAAAAACCCGCATTACACGAAATGCACAGTGTAGTACATAGTATATGAGTGAGTTGCACTGAAAAACTTAAAATATAAGAAACGCACAGTGTAGTACATAGTATATGAGTGAGTTGCACTGAAAAACTTAGAATATAAGAAACGCACAGTGTAGTACATAGTATATGAGTGAGTTGCACTGAAAAAGTTAGAATATAAGAAACGCACAGTGTAGTACATAGTATATGAGTGAGTTGCACTGAATAACTTAGAATATAAGAAACGCACAGTGTAGTACATAGTATATGAGTGAGTTGCACTGAAAAACTTAGAATATAAGAAACGCACAGTGTAGTACATAGTATATGAGTGAGTTGCACTGAAAAACTTAGAATATAAGAAACGCACAGTGTAGTACATAGTATATGAGTGAGTTGCACTGAAAAACTTAGAATTTACTGAAAAACCCGCATTACACGAAATGCACAGTGTAGTACATATTATATGAGTGAGTTGCACTGAAAAACTTAGAATATAAGAAACGCACAGTGTAGTACATAGTATATGAGTGAGTTGCACTGAAAAACTTAGAATATAAGAAACGCACAGTGTAGTACATAGTATATGAGTGAGTTGCACTGAAAAACTTAGAATATAAGAAACGCACAGTGTAGTACATAGTATATGAGTGAGTTGCACTGAAAAACTTAGAATATAAGAAACGCACAGTGTAGTACATAGTATATGAGTGAGTTGCACTGAAAAACTTAGAATATAAGAAACGCACAGTGTAGTACATAGTATATGAGTGAGTTGCACTGAAAAACTTAGAATTTATGAAACGCACAGTGTAGTACATAGTATATGAGTGAGTTGCACTGAAAAACTTAGAATATAAGAAACGCACAGTGTAGTACAAAGTATATGAGTGAGTTGCACTGAAAAACTTAGAATATAAGAAACGCACAGTGTAGTACATAGTATATGAGTGAGTTGCACTGAAAAACTTAGAATATAAGAAACGCACAGTGTAGTACATAGTATATGAGTGAGTTGCACTGAAAAACTTAGAATTTACTGAAAAACCCGCATTACACGAAATGCACAGTGTAGTACATAGTATATGAGTGAGTTGCACTGAAAAACTTAGAATATAAGAAACGCACAGTGTAGTACATAGTATATGAGTGAGTTGCACTGAAAAACTTAGAATATAAGAAACGCACAGTGTAGTACATAGTATATGGGTGAGTTGCACTGAAAAACTTAGAATATAAGAAACGCACAGTGTAGTACATAGTATATGAGTGAGTTGCACTGAAAAACTTAGAATATAAGAAACGCACAGTGTAGTACATAGTATATGAGTGAGTTGCACTGAAAAACTTAGAATATAAGAAACGCACAGTGTAGTGCATAGTATATAAGTGAGTTGCACTGAAAAACTTAGAATATAAGAAACGCACAGTGTAGTACATAGTATATGAGTGAGTTGCACTGAAAAACTTAGAATATAAGAAACGCACAGTGTAGTACATAGTATATGAGTGAGTTGCACTGAAAAACTTAGAATATAAGAAACGCACAGTGTAGTACATAGTATATGAGTGAGTTGCACTGAAAAACTTAGAATATAAGAAACGCACAGTGTAGTACATAGTATATGAGTGAGTTGCACTGAAAAACTTAGAATATAAGAAACGCACAGTGTAGTACATAGTATATGAGTGAGTTGCACTGAAAAACTTAGAATTTAAGAAACGCACAGTGTAGTACATAGTATATGAGTGAGTTGCACTGAAAAACTTAGAATATAAGAAACGCACAGTGTAGTACATAGTATATGAGTGAGTTGCACTGAAAAACTTAGAATATAAGAAACGCACAGTGTAGTACATAGTATATGAGTGAGTTGCACTGAAAAACTTAGAATTTACTGAAAAACCCGCATTACACGAAATGCACAGTGTAGTACATAGTATATGAGTGAGTTGCACTGAAAAACTTAGAATATAAGAAACGCACAGTGTAGTACATAGTATATGAGTGAGTTGCACTGAAAAACTTAGAATTTACTGAAAAACCCGCATTACACGAAATGCACAGTGTAGTACATAGTATATGAGTGAGTTGCACTGAAAAACTTAAAATATAAGAAACGCACAGTGTAGTACATAGTATATGAGTGAGTTGCACTGAAAAACTTAGAATATAAGAAACGCACAGTGTAGTACATAGTATATGAGTGAGTTGCACTGAAAAAGTTAGAATATAAGAAACGCACAGTGTAGTACATAGTATATGAGTGAGTTGCACTGAATAACTTAGAATATAAGAAACGCACAGTGTAGTACATAGTATATGAGTGAGTTGCACTGAAAAACTTAGAATATAAGAAACGCACAGTGTAGTACATAGTATATGAGTGAGTTGCACTGAAAAACTTAGAATATAAGAAACGCACAGTGTAGTACATAGTATATGAGTGAGTTGCACTGAAAAACTTAGAATTTACTGAAAAACCCGCATTACACGAAATGCACAGTGTAGTACATATTATATGAGTGAGTTGCACTGAAAAACTTAGAATATAAGAAACGCACAGTGTAGTACATAGTATATGAGTGAGTTGCACTGAAAAACTTAGAATATAAGAAACGCACAGTGTAGTACATAGTATATGAGTGAGTTGCACTGAAAAACTTAGAATATAAGAAACGCACAGTGTAGTACATAGTATATGAGTGAGTTGCACTGAAAAACTTAGAATATAAGAAACGCACAGTGTAGTACATAGTATATGAGTGAGTTGCACTGAAAAACTTAGAATTTATGAAACGCACAGTGTAGTACATAGTATATGAGTGAGTTGCACTGAAAAACTTAGAATATAAGAAACGCACAGTGTAGTACAAAGTATATGAGTGAGTTGCACTGAAAAACTTAGAATATAAGAAACGCACAGTGTAGTACATAGTATATGAGTGAGTTGCACTGAAAAACTTAGAATATAAGAAACGCACAGTGTAGTACATAGTATATGAGTGAGTTGCACTGAAAAACTTAGAATTTACTGAAAAACCCGCATTACACGAAATGCACAGTGTAGTACATAGTATATGAGTGAGTTGCACTGAAAAACTTAGAATATAAGAAACGCACAGTGTAGTACATAGTATATGAGTGAGTTGCACTGAAAAACTTAGAATATAAGAAACGCACAGTGTAGTACATAGTATATGAGTGAGTTGCACTGAAAAACTTAGAATATAAGAAACGCACAGTGTAGTACATAGTATATGAGTGAGTTGCACTGAAAAACTTAGAATATAAGAAACGCACAGTGTAGTACATAGTATATGAGTGAGTTGCACTGAAAAACTTAGAATATAAGAAACGCACAGTGTAGTACATAGTATATGAGTGAGTTGCACTGAAAAACTTAGAATTTATGAAACGCACAGTGTAGTACATAGTATATGAGTGAGTTGCACTGAAAAACTTAGAATATAAGAAACGCACAGTGTAGTACAAAGTATATGAGTGAGTTGCACTGAAAAACTTAGAATATAAGAAACGCACAGTGTAGTACATAGTATATGAGTGAGTTGCACTGAAAAACTTAGAATATAAGAAACGCACAGTGTAGTACATAGTATATGAGTGAGTTGCACTGAAAAACTTAGAATATAAGAAACGCACAGTGTAGTACATACTATATGAGTGAGTTGCACTGAAAAACTTAGAATTTAATAAACGCACAGTGTACTACATAGTATATGAGTGAGTTGCACTGAAAAACTTAGAATATAAGAAACGCACAGTGTAGTACAAAGTATATGAGTGAGTTGCACTGAAAAACTTAGAATATAAGAAACGCACAGTGTAGTACATAGTATATGAGTGAGTTGCACTGAAAAACTTAGAATATAAGAAACGCACAGTGTAGTACATAGTATATGAGTGAGTTGCACTGAAAAAGTTAGAATATAAGAAACGCACAGTGTAGTACATAGTATATGAGTGAGTTGCACTGAAAAACTTAGAATATAAGAAACGCACAGTGTAGTACATAGTATATGAGTTTGTTGCACTGAAAAACTTAGAATATAAGAAACGCACAGTGTAGTACATAGTATATGAGTGAGTTGCACTGAAAAACTTAGAATTTACTGAAAAACCCGCATTACACGAAATGCACAGTGTAGTACATAGTATATGAGTGAGTTGCACTGAAAAACTTAGAATATAAGAAACGCACAGTGTAGTACATAGTATATGAGTGAGTTGCACTGAAAAACTTAGAATATAAGAAACGCACAGTGTAGTACATAGTATATGAGTGAGTTGCACTGAAAAACTTAGAATATAAGAAACGCACAGTGTAGTACATAGTATATGAGTGAGTTGCACTGAAAAACTTAGAATATAAGAAACGCACAGTGTAGTACATAGTATATGAGTTTGTTGCACTGAAAAACTTAGAATATAAGAAACGCACAGTGTAGTACATAGTATATGAGTGAGTTGCACTGAAAAACTTAGAATTTACTGAAAAACCCGCATTACACGAAATGCACAGTGTAGTACATAGTATATGAGTGAGTTGCACTGAAAAACTTAGAATATAAGAAACGCACAGTGTAGTACATAGTATATGAGTGAGTTGCACTGAAAAACTTAGAATATAAGAAACGCACAGTGTAGTACATAGTATATGAGTGAGTTGCACTGAAAAACTTAGAATATAAGAAACGCACAGTGTAGTACATAGTATATGAGTGAGTTGCACTGAAAAACTTAGAATATAAGAAACGCACAGTGTAGTGCATAGTATATAAGTGAGTTGCACTGAAAAACTTAGAATATAAGAAACGCACAGTGTAGTACATAGTATATGAGTGAGTTGCACTGAAAAACTTAGAATATAAGAAACGCACAGTGTAGTACATAGTATATGAGTGAGTTGCACTGAAAAACTTAGAATATAAGAAACGCACAGTGTAGTACATAGTATATGAGTGAGTTGCACTGAAAAACTTAGAATATAAGAAACGCACAGTGTAGTACATAGTATATGAGTGAGTTGCACTGAAAAACTTAGAATATAAGAAACGCACAGTGTAGTACATAGTATATGAGTGAGTTGCACTGAAAAACTTAGAATTTAAGAAACGCACAGTGTAGTACATAGTATATGAGTGAGTTGCACTGAAAAACTTAGAATATAAGAAACGCACAGTGTAGTACATAGTATATGAGTGAGTTGCACTGAAAAACTTAGAATATAAGAAACGCACAGTGTAGTACATAGTATATGAGTGAGTTGCACTGAAAAACTTAGAATTTACTGAAAAACCCGCATTACACGAAATGCACAGTGTAGTACATAGTATATGAGTGAGTTGCACTGAAAAACTTAGAATATAAGAAACGCACAGTGTAGTACATAGTATATGAGTGAGTTGCACTGAAAAACTTAGAATTTACTGAAAAACCCGCATTACACGAAATGCACAGTGTAGTACATAGTATATGAGTGAGTTGCACTGAAAAACTTAAAATATAAGAAACGCACAGTGTAGTACATAGTATATGAGTGAGTTGCACTGAAAAACTTAGAATATAAGAAACGCACAGTGTAGTACATAGTATATGAGTGAGTTGCACTGAAAAAGTTAGAATATAAGAAACGCACAGTGTAGTACATAGTATATGAGTGAGTTGCACTGAATAACTTAGAATATAAGAAACGCACAGTGTAGTACATAGTATATGAGTGAGTTGCACTGAAAAACTTAGAATATAAGAAACGCACAGTGTAGTACATAGTATATGAGTGAGTTGCACTGAAAAACTTAGAATATAAGAAACGCACAGTGTAGTACATAGTATATGAGTGAGTTGCACTGAAAAACTTAGAATTTACTGAAAAACCCGCATTACACGAAATGCACAGTGTAGTACATATTATATGAGTGAGTTGCACTGAAAAACTTAGAATATAAGAAACGCACAGTGTAGTACATAGTATATGAGTGAGTTGCACTGAAAAACTTAGAATATAAGAAACGCACAGTGTAGTACATAGTATATGAGTGAGTTGCACTGAAAAACTTAGAATATAAGAAACGCACAGTGTAGTACATAGTATATGAGTGAGTTGCACTGAAAAACTTAGAATATAAGAAACGCACAGTGTAGTACATAGTATATGAGTGAGTTGCACTGAAAAACTTAGAATATAAGAAACGCACAGTGTAGTACATAGTATATGAGTGAGTTGCACTGAAAAACTTAGAATTTATGAAACGCACAGTGTAGTACATAGTATATGAGTGAGTTGCACTGAAAAACTTAGAATATAAGAAACGCACAGTGTAGTACAAAGTATATGAGTGAGTTGCACTGAAAAACTTAGAATATAAGAAACGCACAGTGTAGTACATAGTATATGAGTGAGTTGCACTGAAAAACTTAGAATATAAGAAACGCACAGTGTAGTACATAGTATATGAGTGAGTTGCACTGAAAAACTTAGAATTTACTGAAAAACCCGCATTACACGAAATGCACAGTGTAGTACATAGTATATGAGTGAGTTGCACTGAAAAACTTAGAATATAAGAAACGCACAGTGTAGTACATAGTATATGAGTGAGTTGCACTGAAAAACTTAGAATATAAGAAACGCACAGTGTAGTACATAGTATATGAGTGAGTTGCACTGAAAAACTTAGAATATAAGAAACGCACAGTGTAGTACATAGTATATGAGTGAGTTGCACTGAAAAACTTAGAATATAAGAAACGCACAGTGTAGTACATAGTATATGAGTGAGTTGCACTGAAAAACTTAGAATATAAGAAACGCACAGTGTAGTACATAGTATATGAGTGAGTTGCACTGAAAAACTTAGAATTTATGAAACGCACAGTGTAGTACATAGTATATGAGTGAGTTGCACTGAAAAACTTAGAATATAAGAAACGCACAGTGTAGTACAAAGTATATGAGTGAGTTGCACTGAAAAACTTAGAATATAAGAAACGCACAGTGTAGTACATAGTATATGAGTGAGTTGCACTGAAAAACTTAGAATATAAGAAACGCACAGTGTAGTACATACTATATGAGTGAGTTGCACTGAAAAACTTAGAATTTAATAAACGCACAGTGTACTACATAGTATATGAGTGAGTTGCACTGAAAAACTTAGAATATAAGAAACGCACAGTGTAGTACAAAGTATATGAGTGAGTTGCACTGAAAAACTTAGAATATAAGAAACGCACAGTGTAGTACATAGTATATGAGTGAGTTGCACTGAAAAACTTAGAATATAAGAAACGCACAGTGTAGTACATAGTATATGAGTGAGTTGCACTGAAAAAGTTAGAATATAAGAAACGCACAGTGTAGTACATAGTATATGAGTGAGTTGCACTGAAAAACTTAGAATATAAGAAACGCACAGTGTAGTACATAGTATATGAGTGAGTTGCACTGAAAAACTTAGAATATAAGAAACGCACAGTGTAGTACATAGTATATGAGTGAGTTGCACTGAATAACTTAGAATATAAGAAACGCACAGTGTAGTACATAGTATATGAGTGAGTTGCACTGAAAAACTTAGAATATAAGAAACGCACAGTGTAGTACATAGTATATGAGTGAGTTGCACTGAAAAACTTAGAATTTACTGAAACACCCGCATTACACGAAATGCACAGTGTAGTACATAGTATATGAGTGAGTTGCACTGAAAAACTTAGAATATAAGAAACGCACAGTGTAGTACATAGTATATGAGTGAGTTGCACTGAAAAACTTAGAATATAAGAAACGCACAGTGTAGTACATAGTATATGAGTGAGTTGCACTGAAAAACTTAGAATATAAGAAACGCACAGTGTAGTACATAGTATATGAGTGAGTTGCACTGAAAAACTTAGAATTTACTGAAAAACCCGCATTACACGAAATGCACAGTGTAGTACATAGTATATGAGTGAGTTGCACTGAAAAACTTAGAATATAAGAAACGCACAGTGTAGTACATAGTATATGAGTGAGTTGCACTGAAAAACTTAGAATTTACTGAAAAACCCGCATTACACGAAATGCACAGTGTAGTACATATTATATGAGTGAGTTGCACTGAAAAACTTAGAATATAAGAAACGCACAGTGTAGTACATAGTATATGAGTGAGTTGCACTGAAAAACTTAGAATATAAGAAACGCACAGTGTAGTACATAGTATATGAGTGAGTTGCACTGAAAAAGTTAGAATATAAGAAACGCACAGTGTAGTACATAGTATATGAGTGAGTTGCACTGAAAAACTTAGAATATAAGAAACGCACAGTGTAGTACATAGTATATGAGTGAGTTGCACTGAAAAACTTAGAATATAAGAAACGCACAGTGTAGTACATAGTATATGAGTGAGTTGCACTGAATAACTTAGAATATAAGAAACGCACAGTGTAGTACATAGTATATGAGTGAGTTGCACTGAAAAACTTAGAATATAAGAAACGCACAGTGTAGTACATAGTATATGAGTGAGTTGCACTGAAAAACTTAGAATATAAGAAACGCACAGTGTAGTACATAGTATATGAGTGAGTTGCACTGAAAAACTTAGAATATAAGAAACGCACAGTGTAGTACATAGTATATGAGTGAGTTGCACTGAAAAACTTAGAATTTAAGAAACGCACAGTGTAGTACATAGTATATGAGTGAGTTGCACTGAAAAACTTAGAATATAAGAAACACACAGTGTAGTACATAGTATATGAGTGAGTTGCACTGAAAAACTTAGAATATAAGAAACGCACAGTGTAGTACATAGTATATGAGTGAGTTGCACTGAAAAACTTAGAATTTACTGAAAAACCCGCATTACACGAAATGCACAGTGTAGTACATAGTATATGAGTGAGTTGCACTGAAAAACTTAGAATATAAGAAACGCACAGTGTAGTACATAGTATATGAGTGAGTTGCACTGAAAAACTTAGAATTTACTGAAAAACCCGCATTACACGAAATGCACAGTGTAGTACATAGTATATGAGTGAGTTGCACTGAAAAACTTAAAATATAAGAAACGCACAGTGTAGTACATAGTATATGAGTGAGTTGCACTGAAAAACTTAGAATATAAGAAACGCACAGTGTAGTACATAGTATATGAGTGAGTTGCACTGAAAAAGTTAGAATATAAGAAACGCACAGTGTAGTACATAGTATATGAGTGAGTTGCACTGAATAACTTAGAATATAAGAAACGCACAGTGTAGTACATAGTATATGAGTGAGTTGCACTGAAAAACTTAGAATATAAGAAACGCACAGTGTAGTACATAGTATATGAGTGAGTTGCACTGAAAAACTTAGAATTTAAGAAACGCACAGTGTAGTACATAGTATATGAGTGAGTTGCACTGAATAACTTAGAATATAAGAAACGCACAGTGTAGTACATAGTATATGAGTGAGTTGCACTGAAAAAGTTAGAATATAAGAAACGCACAGTGTAGTACATAGTATATGAGTGAGTTGCACTGAAAAACTTAGAATATAAGAAACGCACAGTGTAGTACATAGTATATGAGTGAGTTGCACTGAAAAACTTAGAATATAAGAAACGCACAGTGTAGTACATAGTATATGAGTGAGTTGCACTGAATAACTTAGAATATAAGAAACGCACAGTGTAGTACATAGTATATGAGTGAGTTGCACTGAAAAACTTAGAATATAAGAAACGCACAGTGTAGTACATAGTATATGAGTGAGTTGCACTGAAAAACTTAGAATTTACTGAAACACCCGCATTACACGAAATGCACAGTGTAGTACATAGTATATGAGTGAGTTGCACTGAAAAACTTAGAATATAAGAAACGCACAGTGTAGTACATAGTATATGAGTGAGTTGCACTGAAAAACTTAGAATATAAGAAACGCACAGTGTAGTACATAGTATATGAGTGAGTTGCACTGAAAAACTTAGAATATAAGAAACGCACAGTGTAGTACATAGTATATGAGTGAGTTGCACTGAAAAACTTAGAATTTACTGAAAAACCCGCATTACACGAAATGCACAGTGTAGTACATAGTATATGAGTGAGTTGCACTGAAAAACTTAGAATATAAGAAACGCACAGTGTAGTACATAGTATATGAGTGAGTTGCACTGAAAAACTTAGAATATAAGAAACGCACAGTGTAGTACATAGTATATGAGTGAGTTGCACTGAAAAAGTTAGAATATAAGAAACGCACAGTGTAGTACATAGTATATGAGTGAGTTGCACTGAAAAACTTAGAATATAAGAAACGCACAGTGTAGTACATAGTATATGAGTGAGTTGCACTGAAAAACTTAGAATATAAGAAACGCACAGTGTAGTACATAGTATATGAGTGAGTTGCACTGAATAACTTAGAATATAAGAAACGCACAGTGTAGTACATAGTATATGAGTGAGTTGCACTGAAAAACTTAGAATATAAGAAACGCACAGTGTAGTACATAGTATATGAGTGAGTTGCACTGAAAAACTTAGAATATAAGAAACGCACAGTGTAGTACATAGTATATGAGTGAGTTGCACTGAAAAACTTAGAATATAAGAAACGCACAGTGTAGTACATAGTATATGAGTGAGTTGCACTGAAAAACTTAGAATTTAAGAAACGCACAGTGTAGTACATAGTATATGAGTGAGTTGCACTGAAAAACTTAGAATATAAGAAACGCACAGTGTAGTACATAGTATATGAGTGAGTTGCACTGAAAAACTTAGAATATAAGAAACGCACAGTGTAGTACATAGTATATGAGTGAGTTGCACTGAAAAACTTAGAATTTACTGAAAAACCCGCATTACACGAAATGCACAGTGTAGTACATAGTATATGAGTGAGTTGCACTGAAAAACTTAGAATATAAGAAACGCACAGTGTAGTACATAGTATATGAGTGAGTTGCACTGAAAAACTTAGAATTTACTGAAAAACCCGCATTACACGAAATGCACAGTGTAGTACATAGTATATGAGTGAGTTGCACTGAAAAACTTAAAATATAAGAAACGCACAGTGTAGTACATAGTATATGAGTGAGTTGCACTGAAAAACTTAGAATATAAGAAACGCACAGTGTAGTACATAGTATATGAGTGAGTTGCACTGAAAAAGTTAGAATATAAGAAACGCACAGTGTAGTACATAGTATATGAGTGAGTTGCACTGAATAACTTAGAATATAAAAAACGCACAGTGTAGTACATAGTATATGAGTGAGTTGCACTGAAAAACTTAGAATATAAGAAACGCACAGTGTAGTACATAGTATATGAGTGAGTTGCACTGAAAAACTTAGAATATAAGAAACGCACAGTGTAGTACATAGTATATGAGTGAGTTGCACTGAAAAACTTAGAATTTACTGAAAAACCCGCATTACACGAAATGCACAGTGTAGTACATATTATATGAGTGAGTTGCACTGAAAAACTTAGAATATAAGAAACGCACAGTGTAGTACATAGTATATGAGTGAGTTGCACTGAAAAACTTAGAATATAAGAAACGCACAGTGTAGTACATAGTATATGAGTGAGTTGCACTGAAAAACTTAGAATATAAGAAACGCACAGTGTAGTACATAGTATATGAGTGAGTTGCACTGAAAAACTTAGAATATAAGAAACGCACAGTGTAGTACATAGTATATGAGTGAGTTGCACTGAAAAACTTAGAATATAAGAAACGCACAGTGTAGTACATAGTATATGAGTGAGTTGCACTGAAAAACTTAGAATTTATGAAACGCACAGTGTAGTACATAGTATATGAGTGAGTTGCACTGAAAAACTTAGAATATAAGAAACGCACAGTGTAGTACAAAGTATATGAGTGAGTTGCACTGAAAAACTTAGAATATAAGAAACGCACAGTGTAGTACATAGTATATGAGTGAGTTGCACTGAAAAACTTAGAATATAAGAAACGCACAGTGTAGTACATAGTATATGAGTGAGTTGCACTGAAAAACTTAGAATTTACTGAAAAACCCGCATTACACGAAATGCACAGTGTAGTACATAGTATATGAGTGAGTTGCACTGAAAAACTTAGAATATAAGAAACGCACAGTGTAGTACATAGTATATGAGTGAGTTGCACTGAAAAACTTAGAATATAAGAAACGCACAGTGTAGTACATAGTATATGAGTGAGTTGCACTGAAAAACTTAGAATATAAGAAACGCACAGTGTAGTACATAGTATATGAGTGAGTTGCACTGAAAAACTTAGAATATAAGAAACGCACAGTGTAGTACATAGTATATGAGTGAGTTGCACTGAAAAACTTAGAATATAAGAAACGCACAGTGTAGTACATAGTATATGAGTGAGTTGCACTGAAAAACTTAGAATTTATGAAACGCACAGTGTAGTACATAGTATATGAGTGAGTTGCACTGAAAAACTTAGAATATAAGAAACGCACAGTGTAGTACAAAGTATATGAGTGAGTTGCACTGAAAAACTTAGAATATAAGAAACGCACAGTGTAGTACATAGTATATGAGTGAGTTGCACTGAAAAACTTAGAATATAAGAAACGCAGAGTGTAGTACATAGTATATGAGTGAGTTGCACTGAAAAACTTAGAATATAAGAAACGCACAGTGTAGTACATACTATATGAGTGAGTTGCACTGAAAAACTTAGAATTTAATAAACGCACAGTGTACTACATAGTATATGAGTGAGTTGCACTGAAAAACTTAGAATATAAGAAACGCACAGTGTAGTACAAAGTATATGAGTGAGTTGCACTGAAAAACTTAGAATATAAGAAACGCACAGTGTAGTACATAGTATATGAGTGAGTTGCACTGAAAAACTTAGAATATAAGAAACGCACAGTGTAGTACATAGTATATGAGTGAGTTGCACTGAAAAAGTTAGAATATAAGAAACGCACAGTGTAGTACATAGTATATGAGTGAGTTGCACTGAAAAACTTAGAATATAAGAAACGCACAGTGTAGTACATAGTATATGAGTGAGTTGCACTGAAAAACTTAGAATATAAGAAACGCACAGTGTAGTACATAGTATATGAGTGAGTTGCACTGAATAACTTAGAATATAAGAAACGCACAGTGTAGTACATAGTATATGAGTGAGTTGCACTGAAAAACTTAGAATATAAGAAACGCACAGTGTAGTACATAGTATATGAGTGAGTTGCACTGAAAAACTTAGAATTTACTGAAACACCCGCATTACACGAAATGCACAGTGTAGTACATAGTATATGAGTGAGTTGCACTGAAAAACTTAGAATATAAGAAACGCACAGTGTAGTACATAGTATATGAGTGAGTTGCACTGAAAAACTTAGAATATAAGAAACGCACAGTGTAGTACATAGTATATGAGTGAGTTGCACTGAAAAACTTAGAATATAAGAAACGCACAGTGTAGTACATAGTATATGAGTGAGTTGCACTGAAAAACTTAGAATTTACTGAAAAACCCGCATTACACGAAATGCACAGTGTAGTACATAGTATATGAGTGAGTTGCACTGAAAAACTTAGAATATAAGAAACGCACAGTGTAGTACATAGTATATGAGTGAGTTGCACTGAAAAACTTAGAATTTACTGAAAAACCCGCATTACACGAAATTCACAGTGTAGTACATATTATATGAGTGAGTTGCACTGAAAAACTTAGAATATAAGAAACGCACAGTGTAGTACATAGTATATGAGTGAGTTGCACTGAAAAACTTAGAATATAAGAAACGCACAGTGTAGTACATAGTATATGAGTGAGTTGCACTGAAAAAGTTAGAATATAAGAAACGCACAGTGTAGTACATAGTATATGAGTGAGTTGCACTGAAAAACTTAGAATATAAGAAACGCACAGTGTAGTACATAGTATATGAGTGAGTTGCACTGAAAAACTTAGAATATAAGAAACGCACAGTGTAGTACATAGTATATGAGTGAGTTGCACTGAATAACTTAGAATATAAGAAACGCACAGTGTAGTACATAGTATATGAGTGAGTTGCACTGAAAAACTTAGAATATAAGAAACGCACAGTGTAGTACATAGTATATGAGTGAGTTGCACTGAAAAACTTAGAATTTACTGAAACACCCGCATTACACGAAATGCACAGTGTAGTACATAGTATATGAGTGAGTTGCACTGAAAAACTTAGAATATAAGAAACGCACAGTGTAGTACATAGTATATGAGTGAGTTGCACTGAAAAACTTAGAATATAAGAAACGCACAGTGTAGTACATAGTATATGAGTGAGTTGCACTGAAAAACTTAGAATATAAGAAACGCACAGTGTAGTACATAGTATATGAGTGAGTTGCACTGAAAAACTTAGAATTTACTGAAAAACCCGCATTACACGAAATGCACAGTGTAGTACATAGTATATGAGTGAGTTGCACTGAAAAACTTAGAATATAAGAAACGCACAGTGTAGTACATAGTATATGAGTGAGTTGCACTGAAAAACTTAGAATATAAGAAACGCACAGTGTAGTACATAGTATATGAGTGAGTTGCACTGAAAAACTTAGAATATAAGAAACGCACAGTGTAGTACATAGTATATGAGTGAGTTGCACTGAATAACTTAGAATATAAGAAACGCACAGTGTAGTACATAGTATATGAGTGAGTTGCACTGAAAAACTTAGAATATAAGAAACGCACAGTGTAGTACATAGTATATGAGTGAGTTGCACTGAAAAACTTAGAATTTACTGAAACACCCGCATTACACGAAATGCACAGTGTAGTACATAGTATATGAGTGAGTTGCACTGAAAAACTTAGAATATAAGAAACGCACAGTGTAGTACATAGTATATGAGTGAGTTGCACTGAAAAACTTAGAATATAAGAAACGCACAGTGTAGTACATAGTATATGAGTGAGTTGCACTGAAAAACTTAGAATATAAGAAACGCACAGTGTAGTACATAGTATATGAGTGAGTTGCACTGAAAAACTTAGAATTTACTGAAAAACCCGCATTACACGAAATGCACAGTGTAGTACATAGTATATGAGTGAGTTGCACTGAAAAACTTAGAATATAAGAAACGCACAGTGTAGTACATAGTATATGAGTGAGTTGCACTGAAAAACTTAGAATTTACTGAAAAACCCGCATTACACGAAATGCACAGTGTAGTACATATTATATGAGTGAGTTGCACTGAAAAACTTAGAATATAAGAAACGCACAGTGTAGTACATAGTATATGAGTGAGTTGCACTGAAAAACTTAGAATATAAGAAACGCACAGTGTAGTACATAGTATATGAGTGAGTTGCACTGAAAAAGTTAGAATATAAGAAACGCACAGTGTAGTACATAGTATATGAGTGAGTTGCACTGAAAAACTTAGAATATAAGAAACGCACAGTGTAGTACATAGTATATGAGTGAGTTGCACTGAAAAACTTAGAATATAAGAAACGCACAGTGTAGTACATAGTATATGAGTGAGTTGCACTGAATAACTTAGAATATAAGAAACGCACAGTGTAGTACATAGTATATGAGTGAGTTGCACTGAAAAACTTAGAATATAAGAAACGCACAGTGTAGTACATAGTATATGAGTGAGTTGCACTGAAAAACTTAGAATTTACTGAAACACCCGCATTACACGAAATGCACAGTGTAGTACATAGTATATGAGTGAGTTGCACTGAAAAACTTAGAATATAAGAAACGCACAGTGTAGTACATAGTATATGAGTGAGTTGCACTGAAAAACTTAGAATATAAGAAACGCACAGTGTAGTACATAGTATATGAGTGAGTTGCACTGAAAAACTTAGAATATAAGAAACGCACAGTGTAGTACATAGTATATGAGTGAGTTGCACTGAAAAACTTAGAATTTACTGAAAAACCCGCATTACACGAAATGCACAGTGTAGTACATAGTATATGAGTGAGTTGCACTGAAAAACTTAGAATATAAGAAACGCACAGTGTAGTACATAGTATATGAGTGAGTTGCACTGAAAAACTTAGAATATAAGAAACGCACAGTGTAGTACATAGTATATGAGTGAGTTGCACTGAAAAACTTAGAATATAAGAAACGCACAGTGTAGTACATAGTATATGAGTTTGTTGCACTGAAAAACTTAGAATATAAGAAACGCACAGTGTAGTACATAGTATATGAGTGAGTTGCACTGAAAAACTTAGAATTTACTGAAAAACCCGCATTACACGAACTGCACAGTGTAGTACATAGTATATGAGTGAGTTGCACTGAAAAACTTAGAATATAAGAAACGCACAGTGTAGTACATAGTATATGAGTGAGTTGCACTGAAAAACTTAGAATATAAGAAACGCACAGTGTAGTAAATAGTATATGAGTGAGTTGCACTGAAAAACTTAGAATATAAGAAACGCACAGTGTAGTACATAGTATATGAGTGAGTTGCACTGAAAAACTTAGAATTTAAGAAACGCACAGTGTAGTACATAGTATATGAGTGAGTTGCACTGAAAAACTTAGAATATAAGAAACGCACAGTGTAGTACAAAGTATATGAGTGAGTTGCACTGAAAAACTTAGAATATAAGAAACGCACAGTGTAGTACATAGTATATGAGTGAGTTGCACTGAAAAACTTAGAATATAAGAAACGCACAGTGTAGTACATAGTATATGAGTGAGTTGCACTGAAAAACTTAGAATTTACTGAAAAACCCGCATTACACGAAATGCACAGTGTAGTACATATTATATGAGTGAGTTGCACTGAAAAACTTAGAATATAAGAAACGCACAGTGTAGTACATAGTATATGAGTGAGTTGCACTGAAAAACTTAGAATATAAGAAACGCACAGTGTAGTACATAGTATATGAGTGAGTTGCACTGAAAAAGTTAGAATATAAGAAACGCACAGTGTAGTACATAGTATATGAGTGAGTTGCACTGAAAAACTTAGAATATAAGAAACGCACAGTGTAGTACATAGTATATGAGTGAGTTGCACTGAAAAACTTAGAATATAAGAAACGCACAGTGTAGTACATAGTATATGAGTGAGTTGCACAGAGAAACTTAGAATTTATGAAACGCACAGTGTAGTACATAGTATATGAGTGAGTTGCACTGAAAAACTTAGAATATAAGAAAAGCACAGTGTAGTACAAAGTATATGAGTGAGTTGCACTGAAAAACTTAGAATATAAGAAACGCACAGTGTAGTACATAGTATATGAGTGAGTTGCACTGAAAAACTTAGAATATAAGAAACGCACAGTGTAGTACATAGTATATGAGTGAGTTGCACTGAAAAACTTAGAATATAAGAAACGCACAATGTAGTACATAGTATATGAGTGAGTTGCACTGAAAAACTTAGAATATAAGAAACGCACAGTGTAGTGCATAGTATATGAGTGAGTTGCACTGAAAAACTTAGAATATAAGAAACGCACAGTGTAGTGCATAGTATATGAGTGAGTTGCACTGAAAAACTTAGAATTTACTGAAAAACCCGCATTACACGAAATGCACAGTGTAGTACATAGTATATGAGTGAGTTGCACTGAAAAACTTAGAATATAAGAAACGCACAGTGTAGTACATAGTATATGAGTGAGTTGCACTGAAAAACTTAGAATATAAGAAACGCACAGTGTAGTACATAGTATATGAGTGAGTTGCACTGAAAAACTTAGAATATAAGAAACGCACAGTGTAGTACATAGTATATGAGTGAGTTGCACTGAAAAACTTAGAATATAAGAAACGCACAGTGTAGTACATAGTATATGAGTGAGTTGCACTGAAAAACTTAGAATATAAGAAACGCACAGTGTAGTACATAGTATATGAGTGAGTTGCACTGAAAAACTTAGAATTTATGAAACGCACAGTGTAGTACATAGTATATGAGTGAGTTGCACTGAAAAACTTAGAATATAAGAAACGCACAGTGTAGTACAAAGTATATGAGTGAGTTGCACTGAAAAACTTAGAATATAAGAAACGCACAGTGTAGTACATAGTATATGAGTGAGTTGCACTGAAAAACTTAGAATATAAGAAACGCACAGTGTAGTACATAGTATATGAGTGAGTTGCACTGAAAAACTTAGAATATAAGAAACGCACAGTGTAGTACATACTATATGAGTGAGTTGCACTGAAAAACTTAGAATTTAATAAACGCACAGTGTACTACATAGTATATGAGTGAGTTGCACTGAAAAACTTAGAATATAAGAAACGCACAGTGTAGTACAAAGTATATGAGTGAGTTACACTGAAAAACTTAGAATATAAGAAACGCACAGTGTAGTACATAGTATATGAGTGAGTTGCACTGAAAAACTTAGAATATAAGAAACGCACAGTGGAGCCGGGCGTGGTGGCGCACGCCTTTAATCCCAGCACTCGGGAGGCAGAGGCAGGCGGATTTCTGAGTTCGAGGCCAGCCTGGTCTACAAAGTGAGTGCCAGGACAGCCAGGGCTACACAGAGAAACCCTGTCTCGAAAAACCAAAAAAAAAAAAAAAAAAAAAAAAAAAAAAAAAAAAAAAAAAGAAACGCACAGTGTAGTACATAGTATATGAGTGAGTTGCACTGAAAAAGTTAGAATATAAGAAACGCACAGTGTAGTACATAGTATATGAGTGAGTTGCACTGAAAAACTTAGAATATAAGAAACGCACAGTGTAGTACATAGTATATGAGTGAGTTGCACTGAAAAACTTAGAATATAAGAAACGCACAGTGTAGTACATAGTATATGAGTGAGTTGCACTGAATAACTTAGAATATAAGAAACGCACAGTGTAGTACATAGTATATGAGTGAGTTGCACTGAAAAACTTAGAATATAAGAAACGCACAGTGTAGTACATAGTATATGAGTGAGTTGCACTGAAAAACTTAGAATTTACTGAAACACCCGCATTACACGAAATGCACAGTGTAGTACATAGTATATGAGTGAGTTGCACTGAAAAACTTAGAATATAAGAAACGCACAGTGTAGTACATAGTATATGAGTGAGTTGCACTGAAAAACTTAGAATATAAGAAACGCACAGTGTAGTACATAGTATATGAGTGAGTTGCACTGAAAAACTTAGAATATAAGAAACGCACAGTGTAGTACATAGTATATGAGTGAGTTGCACTGAAAAACTTAGAATTTACTGAAAAACCCGCATTACACGAAATGCACAGTGTAGTACATAGTATATGAGTGAGTTGCACTGAAAAACTTAGAATATAAGAAACGCACAGTGTAGTACATAGTATATGAGTGAGTTGCACTGAAAAACTTAGAATTTACTGAAAAACCCGCATTACACGAAATGCACAGTGTAGTACATATTATATGAGTGAGTTGCACTGAAAAACTTAGAATATAAGAAACGCACAGTGTAGTACATAGTATATGAGTGAGTTGCACTGAAAAACTTAGAATATAAGAAACGCACAGTGTAGTACATAGTATATGAGTGAGTTGCACTGAAAAAGTTAGAATATAAGAAACGCACAGTGTAGTACATAGTATATGAGTGAGTTGCACTGAAAAACTTAGAATATAAGAAACGCACAGTGTAGTACATAGTATATGAGTGAGTTGCACTGAAAAACTTAGAATATAAGAAACGCACAGTGTAGTACATAGTATATGAGTGAGTTGCACTGAATAACTTAGAATATAAGAAACGCACAGTGTAGTACATAGTATATGAGTGAGTTGCACTGAAAAACTTAGAATTTACTGAAACACCCGCATTACACGAAATGCACAGTGTAGTACATAGTATATGAGTGAGTTGCACTGAAAAACTTAGAATATAAGAAACGCACAGTGTAGTACATAGTATATGAGTGAGTTGCACTGAAAAACTTAGAATATAAGAAACGCACAGTGTAGTACATAGTATATGAGTGAGTTGCACTGAAAAACTTAGAATATAAGAAACGCACAGTGTAGTACATAGTATATGAGTGAGTTGCACTGAAAAACTTAGAATTTACTGAAAAACCCGCATTACACGAAATGCACAGTGTAGTACATAGTATATGAGTGAGTTGCACTGAAAAACTTAGAATATAAGAAACGCACAGTGTAGTACATAGTATATGAGTTTGTTGCACTGAAAAACTTAGAATATAAGAAACGCACAGTGTAGTACATAGTATATGAGTGAGTTGCACTGAAAAACTTAGAATTTACTGAAAAACCCGCATTACACGAACTGCACAGTGTAGTACATAGTATATGAGTGAGTTGCACTGAAAAACTTAGAATATAAGAAACGCACAGTGTAGTACATAGTATATGAGTGAGTTGCACTGAAAAACTTAGAATATAAGAAACGCACAGTGTAGTAAATAGTATATGAGTGAGTTGCACTGAAAAACTTAGAATATAAGAAACGCACAGTGTAGTACATAGTATATGAGTGAGTTGCACTGAAAAACTTAGAATTTAAGAAACGCACAGTGTAGTACATAGTATATGAGTGAGTTGCACTGAAAAACTTAGAATATAAGAAACGCACAGTGTAGTACAAAGTATATGAGTGAGTTGCACTGAAAAACTTAGAATATAAGAAACGCACAGTGTAGTACATAGTATATGAGTGAGTTGCACTGAAAAACTTAGAATATAAGAAACGCACAGTGTAGTACATAGTATATGAGTGAGTTGCACTGAAAAACTTAGAATTTACTGAAAAACCCGCATTACACGAAATGCACAGTGTAGTACATATTATATGAGTGAGTTGCACTGAAAAACTTAGAATATAAGAAACGCACAGTGTAGTACATAGTATATGAGTGAGTTGCACTGAAAAACTTAGAATATAAGAAACGCACAGTGTAGTACATAGTATATGAGTGAGTTGCCCTGAAAAAGTTAGAATATAAGAAACGCACAGTGTAGTACATAGTATATGAGTGAGTTGCACTGAAAAACTTAGAATATAAGAAACGCACAGTGTAGTACATAGTATATGAGTGAGTTGCACTGAAAAACTTAGAATATAAGAAACGCACAGTGTAGTACATAGTATATGAGTGAGTTGCACTGAAAAAGTTAGAATATAAGAAACGCACAGTGTAGTACATAGTATATGAGTGAGTTGCACTGAAAAACTTAGAATATAAGAAAAGCACAGTGTAGTACAAAGTATATTACTGAGTTGCACTGAAAAACTTAGAATATAAGAAACGCACAGTGTAGTACATAGTATATGAGTGAGTTGCACTGAAAAACTTAGAATATAAGAAACGCACAGTGTAGTACATAGTATATGAGTGAGTTGCACTGAAAAACTTAGAATATAAGAAACGCACAATGTAGTACATAGTATATGAGTGAGTTGCACTGAAAAACTTAGAATATAAGAAACGCACAGTGTAGTGCATAGTATATGAGTGAGTTGCACTGAAAAACTTAGAATATAAGAAACGCACAGTGTAGTGCATAGTATATGAGTGAGTTGCACTGAAAAACTTAGAATATAAGAAACGCACAGTGTAGTACATAGTATATGAGTGAGTTCCACTGAAAAACTTAGAATATAAGAAACGCACAGTGTAGTACATAGTATATGAGTGAGTTGCACTGAAAAACTTAGAATTTACTGAAAAACCCGCATTACACGAAATGCACAGTGTAGTACATAGTATATGGGTGAGTTGCACTGAAAAACTTAGAATATAAGAAACGCACAGTGTAGTACATAGTATATGAGTGAGTTGCACTGAAAAACTTAGAATTTACTGAAAAACCCGCATTACACGAAATGCACAGTGTAGTACATATTATATGAGTGAGTTGCACTGAAAAACTTAGAATATAAGAAACGCACAGTGTAGTACATAGTATATGAGTGAGTTGCACTGAAAAACTTAGAATATAAGAAACGCACAGTGTAGTACATAGTATATGAGTGAGTTGCACTGAAAAAGTTAGAATATAAGAAACGCACAGTGTAGTACATAGTATATGAGTGAGTTGCACTGAAAAACTTAGAATATAAGAAACGCACAGTGTAGTACATAGTATATGAGTGAGTTGCACTGAAAAACTTAGAATATAAGAAACGCACAGTGTAGTACATAGTATATGAGTGAGTTGCACTGAATAACTTAGAATATAAGAAACGCACAGTGTAGTACATAGTATATGAGTGAGTTGCACTGAAAAACTTAGAATATAAGAAACGCACAGTGTAGTACATAGTATATGAGTGAGTTGCACTGAAAAACTTAGAATTTACTGAAACACCCGCATTACACGAAATGCACAGTGTAGTACATAGTATATGAGTGAGTTGCACTGAAAAACTTAGAATATAAGAAACGCACAGTGTAGTACATAGTATATGAGTGAGTTGCACTTAAAAACTTAGAATATAAGAAACGCACAGTGTAGTACATAGTATATGAGTGAGTTGCACTGAAAAACTTAGAATATAAGAAACGCACAGTGTAGTACATAGTATATGAGTGAGTTGCACTGAAAAACTTAGAATTTACTGAAAAACCCGCATTACACGAAATGCACAGTGTAGTACATAGTATATGAGTGAGTTGCACTGAAAAACTTAGAATATAAGAAACGCACAGTGTAGTACATAGTATATGAGTGAGTTGCACTGAAAAACTTAGAATATAAGAAACGCACAGTGTAGTACATAGTATATGAGTGAGTTGCACTGAAAAACTTAGAATATAAGAAACGCACAGTGTAGTACATAGTATATGAGTTTGTTGCACTGAAAAACTTAGAATATAAGAAACGCACAGTGTAGTACATAGTATATGAGTGAGTTGCACTGAAAAACTTAGAATTTACTGAAAAACCCGCATTACACGAAATGCACAGTGTAGTACATAGTATATGAGTGAGTTGCACTGAAAAACTTAGAATATAAGAAACGCACAGTGTAGTACATAGTATATGAGTTAGTTGCACTGAAAAACTTAGAATATAAGAAACGCACAGTGTAGTACATAGTATATGAGTGAGTTGCACTGAAAAACTTAGAATATAAGAAACGCACAGTGTAGTACATAGTATATGAGTGAGTTGCACTGAAAAACTTAGAATATAAGAAACGCACAGTGTAGTGCATAGTATATGAGTGAGTTGCACTGAAAAACTTAGAATATAAGAAACGCACAGTGTAGTACATAGTATATGAGTGAGTTGCACTGAAAAACTTAGAATATAAGAAACGCACAGTGTAGTACATAGTATATGAGTGAGTTGCACTGAAAAACTTAGAATATAAGAAACGCACAGTGTAGTACATAGTATATGAGTGAGTTGCACTGAAAAACTTAGAATATAAGAAACGCACAGTGTAGTACATAGTATATGAGTGAGTTGCACTGAAAAACTTAGAATATAAGAAACGCACAGTGTAGTACATAGTATATGAGTGAGTTGCACTGAAAAACTTAGAATTTAAGAAACGCACAGTGTAGTACATAGTATATGAGTGAGTTGCACTGAAAAACTTAGAATATAAGAAACGCACAGTGTAGTACAAAGTATATGAGTGAGTTGCACTGAAAAACTTAGAATATAAGAAACGCACAGTGTAGTACATAGTATATGAGTGAGTTGCACTGAAAAACTTAGAATATAAGAAACGCACAGTGTAGTACATAGTATATGAGTGAGTTGCACTGAAAAACTTAGAATTTACTGAAAAACCCGCATTACACGAAATGCACAGTGTAGTACATATTATATGAGTGAGTTGCACTGAAAAACTTAGAATATAAGAAACACACAGTGTAGTACATAGTATATGAGTGAGTTGCACTGAAAAACTTAGAATATAAGAAACGCACAGTGTAGTACATTGTATATGAGTGAGTTGCACTGAAAAACTTAGAATTTAAGAAACGCACAGTGTAGTACATAGTATATGAGTGAGTTGCACTGAAAAACTTAGAATATAAGAAACGCACAGTGTAGTACATAGTATATGAGTGAGTTGCACTGAAAAACTTAGAATATAAGAAACGCACAGTGTAGTACATAGTATATGAGTGAGTTGCACTGAAAAACTTAGAATATAAGAAACGCACCATGTAGTACATAGTATATGAGTGAGTTCCACTGAAAAACTTAGAATATAAGAAACGCACAGTGTAGTACATAGTATATGAGTGAGTTGCACTGAAAAACTTAGAATTTACTGAAAAACCCGCATTACACGAAATGCACAGTGTAGTACATAGTATATGAGTGAGTTGCACTGAAAAACTTAGAATATAAGAAACGCACAGTGTAGTACATAGTATATGAGTGAGTTGCACTGAAAAACTTAGAATATAAGAAACGCACAGTGTAGTACATAGTATATGAGTGAGTTGCACTGAAAAACTTAGAATATAAGAAACTCACAGTGTAGTACATAGTATATGAGTGAGTTGCACTGAAAAACTTAGAATATAAGAAACGCACAGTGTAGTACATAGTATATGAGTGAGTTGCACTGAAAAACTTAGAATATAAGAAACGCACAGTGTAGTACATAGTATATGAGTGAGTTGCACTGAAAAACTTAGAATTTAGGAAACGCACAGTGTAGTACATAGTATATGAGTGAGTTGCACTGAAAAACTTAGAATTTAGAGAAACGCACAGTGTAGTACATAGTATATGAGTGAGTTGCACTGAAAAACTTAGAATATAAGAAACGCACAGTGTAGTACATAGTATATGAGTGAGTTGCACTGAAAAACTTAGAATATAAGAAACGCACAGTGTAGTACATTGTATATGAGTGAGTTGCCCTGAAAAACTTAGAATTTAAGAAACGCACAGTGTAGTACATAGTATATGAGTGAGTTGCACTGAAAAACTTAGAATATAAGAAACGCACAGTGTAGTACATAGTATATGAGTGAGTTGCACTGAAAAACTTAGAATATAAGAAACGCACAGTGTAGTACATAGTATATGAGTGAGTTGCACTGAAAAACTTAGTATTTACTGAAAAACCCGCATTACACGAAATGCACAGTGTAGTACATATTATATGAGTGAGTTGCACTGAAAAACTTAGAATATAAGAAACGCACAGTGTAGTACATAGTATATGAGTGAGTTGCACTGAAAAACTTAGAATATAAGAAACGCACAGTGTAGTACATAGTATATGAGTGAGTTGCACTGAAAAACATAGAATATAAGAAATGCACAGTGTAGTACATAGTATATGAGTGAGTTGCACTGAAAAACTTAGAATATAAGAAACGCACAGTGTAGTACATAGTATATGAGTGAGTTGCACTGAAAAACTTAGAATATAAGAAACGCACAGTGTAGTACATAGTATATGAGTGAGTTGCACTGAAAAACTTAGAATATAAGAAACGCACAGTGTAGTACATAGTATATGAGTGAGTTGCACTGAAAAACTTAGAATATAAGAAACGCACAGTGTAGTACATAGTATATGAGTGAGTTGCACTGAAAAACTTAGAATATAAGACACGCACAGTGTAGTACATAGTATATGAGTGAGTTGCACTGAAAAACTTAGAATATAAGAAACGCACAGTGTAGTACATAGTATATGAGTGAGTTGCACTGAAAAACTTAGAATTTACTGAAAAACCCGCATTACACGAAATGCACAGTGTAGTACATAGTATATGAGTGAGTTGCACTGAAAAACTTAGAATATAAGAAACGCACAGTGTAGTACATAGTATATGAGTGAGTTGCACTGAAAAACTTAGAATTTACTGAAAAACCCGCATTACACGAAATGCACAGTGTAGTACATATTATATGAGTGAGTTGCACTGAAAAACTTAGAATATAAGAAACGCACAGTGTAGTACATAGTATATGAGTGAGTTGCACTGAAAAACTTAGAATATAAGAAACGCACAGTGTAGTACATTGTATATGAGTGAGTTGCCCTGAAAAACTTAGAATTTAAGAAACGCACAGTGTAGTACATAGTATATGAGTGAGTTGCACTGAAAAACTTAGAATATAAGAAACGCACAGTGTAGTACATAGTATATGAGTGAGTTGCACTGAAAAACTTAGAATTTACTGAAAAACCCGCATTACACGAAATGCACAGTGTAGTACATATTATATGAGTGAGTTGCACTGAAAAACTTAGAATATAAGAAACACACAGTGTAGTACATAGTATATGAGTGAGTTGCACTGAAAAACTTAGAATATAAGAAACGCACAGTGTAGTACATTGTATATGAGTGAGTTGCACTGAAAAACTTAGAATTTAAGAAACGCACAGTGTAGTACATAGTATATGAGTGAGTTGCACTGAAAAACTTAGAATATAAGAAACGCACAGTGTAGTACATAGTATATGAGTGAGTTGCACTGAAAAACTTAGAATATAAGAAACGCACAGTGTAGTACATAGTATATGAGTGAGTTGCACTGAAAAACTTAGAATATAAGAAACGCACCATGTAGTACATAGTATATGAGTGAGTTCCACTGAAAAACTTAGAATATAAGAAACGCACAGTGTAGTACATAGTATATGAGTGAGTTGCACTGAAAAACTTAGAATTTACTGAAAAACCCGCATTACACGAAATGCACAGTGTAGTACATAGTATATGAGTGAGTTGCACTGAAAAACTTAGAATATAAGAAACGCACAGTGTAGTACATAGTATATGAGTGAGTTGCACTGAAAAACTTAGAATATAAGAAACGCACAGTGTAGTACATAGTATATGAGTGAGTTGCACTGAAAAACTTAGAATATAAGAAACGCACAGTGTAGTACATAGTATATGAGTGAGTTGCACTGAAAAAGTTAGAATATAAGAAACGCACAGTGTAGTACATAGTATATGAGTGAGTTGCACTGAAAAACTTAGAATATAAGAAACGCACAGTGTAGTACATAGTATATGAGTGAGTTGCACTGAAAAACTTAGAATATAAGAAACGCACAGTGTAGTACATAGTATATGAGTGAGTTGCACTGAATAACTTAGAATATAAGAAACGCACAGTGTAGTACATAGTATATGAGTGAGTTGCACTGAAAAACTTAGAATTTACTGAAACACCCGCATTACACGAAATGCACAGTGTAGTACATAGTATATGAGTGAGTTGCACTGAAAAACTTAGAATATAAGAAACGCACAGTGTAGTACATAGTATATGAGTGAGTTGCACTGAAAAACTTAGAATATAAGAAACGCACAGTGTAGTACATAGTATATGAGTGAGTTGCACTGAAAAA
Organism: Mus caroli; assembly: GCF_978045245.1. Taxonomy (NCBI): domain Eukaryota; kingdom Metazoa; phylum Chordata; class Mammalia; order Rodentia; family Muridae; genus Mus; species Mus caroli. The sequence continues at coordinate 149,905 of NW_028227432.1, read as the reverse complement.
CTTAGAATATAAGAAACGCACAGTGTAGTACATAGTATATGAGTGAGTTGCACTGAAAAACTTAGAATTTACTGAAAAACCCGCATTACACGAAATGCACAGTGTAGTACATAGTATATGAGTGAGTTGCACTGAAAAACTTAGAATATAAGAAACGAACAGTGTAGTACATAGTATATGAGTGAGTTGCACTGAAAAACTTAGAATATAAGAAACGCACAGTGTAGTACATAGTATATGAGTGAGTTGCACTGAAAAACTTAGAATTTACTGAAAAACCCGCATTACACGAACTGCACAGTGTAGTACATAGTATATGAGTGAGTTGCACTGAAAAACTTAGAATATAAGAAACGCACAGTGTAGTACATAGTATATGAGTGAGTTGCACTGAAAAACTTAGAATATAAGAAACGCACAGTGTAGTAAATAGTATATGAGTGAGTTGCACTGAAAAACTTAGAATATAAGAAACGCACAGTGTAGTACATAGTATATGAGTGAGTTGCACTGAAAAACTTAGAATTTAAGAAACGCACAGTGTAGTACATAGTATATGAGTGAGTTGCACTGAAAAACTTAGAATATAAGAAACGCACAGTGTAGTACAAAGTATATGAGTGAGTTGCACTGAAAAACTTAGAATATAAGAAACGCACAGTGTAGTACATAGTATATGAGTGAGTTGCACTGAAAAACTTAGAATATAAGAAACGCACAGTGTAGTACATAGTATATGAGTGAGTTGCACTGAAAAACTTAGAATTTACTGAAAAACCCGCATTACACGAAATGCACAGTGTAGTACATATTATATGAGTGAGTTGCACTGAAAAACTTAGAATATAAGAAACGCACAGTGTAGTACATAGTATATGAGTGAGTTGCACTGAAAAACTTAGAATATAAGAAACGCACAGTGTAGTACATAGTATATGAGTGAGTTGCCCTGAAAAAGTTAGAATATAAGAAACGCACAGTGTAGTACATAGTATATGAGTGAGTTGCACTGAAAAACTTAGAATATAAGAAACGCACAGTGTAGGACATAGTATATGAGTGAGTTGCACTGAAAAACTTAGAATATAAGAAACGCACAGTGTAGTACATAGTATATGAGTGAGTTGCACTGAAAAAGTTAGAATATAAGAAACGCACAGTGTAGTACATAGTATATGAGTGAGTTGCACTGAAAAACTTAGAATATAAGAAAAGCACAGTGTAGTACAAAGTATATTACTGAGTTGCACTGAAAAACTTAGAATATAAGAAACGCACAGTGTAGTACATAGTATATGAGTGAGTTGCACTGAAAAACTTAGAATATAAGAAACGCACAGTGTAGTACATAGTATATGAGTGAGTTGCACTGAAAAACTTAGAATATAAGAAACGCACAATGTAGTACATAGTATATGAGTGAGTTGCACTGAAAAACTTAGAATATAAGAAACGCACAGTGTAGTGCATAGTATATGAGTGAGTTGCACTGAAAAACTTAGAATATAAGAAACGCACAGTGTAGTGCATAGTATATGAGTGAGTTGCACTGAAAAACTTAGAATATAAGAAACGCACAGTGTAGTACATAGTATATGAGTGAGTTCCACTGAAAAACTTAGAATATAAGAAACGCACAGTGTAGTACATAGTATATGAGTGAGTTGCACTGAAAAACTTAGAATTTACTGAAAAACCCGCATTACACGAAATGCACAGTGTAGTACATAGTATATGGGTGAGTTGCACTGAAAAACTTAGAATATAAGAAACGCACAGTGTAGTACATAGTATATGAGTGAGTTGCACTGAAAAACTTAGAATTTACTGAAAAACCCGCATTACACGAAATGCACAGTGTAGTACATATTATATGAGTGAGTTGCACTGAAAAACTTAGAATATAAGAAACGCACAGTGTAGTACATAGTATATGAGTGAGTTGCACTGAAAAACTTAGAATATAAGAAACGCACAGTGTAGTACATAGTATATGAGTGAGTTGCACTGAAAAAGTTAGAATATAAGAAACGCACAGTGTAGTACATAGTATATGAGTGAGTTGCACTGAAAAACTTAGAATATAAGAAACGCACAGTGTAGTACATAGTATATGAGTGAGTTGCACTGAAAAACTTAGAATATAAGAAACGCACAGTGTAGTACATAGTATATGAGTGAGTTGCACTGAATAACTTAGAATATAAGAAACGCACAGTGTAGTACATAGTATATGAGTGAGTTGCACTGAAAAACTTAGAATATAAGAAACGCACAGTGTAGTACATAGTATATGAGTGAGTTGCACTGAAAAACTTAGAATTTACTGAAACACCCGCATTACACGAAATGCACAGTGTAGTACATAGTATATGAGTGAGTTGCACTGAAAAACTTAGAATATAAGAAACGCACAGTGTAGTACATAGTATATGAGTGAGTTGCACTTAAAAACTTAGAATATAAGAAACGCACAGTGTAGTACATAGTATATGAGTGAGTTGCACTGAAAAACTTAGAATATAAGAAACGCACAGTGTAGTACATAGTATATGAGTGAGTTGCACTGAAAAACTTAGAATTTACTGAAAAACCCGCATTACACGAAATGCACAGTGTAGTACATAGTATATGAGTGAGTTGCACTGAAAAACTTAGAATATAAGAAACGCACAGTGTAGTACATAGTATATGAGTGAGTTGCACTGGAAAACTTAGAATATAAGAAACGCACAGTGTAGTACATAGTATATGAGTGAGTTGCACTGAAAAACTTAGAATATAAGAAACGCACAGTGTAGTACATAGTATATGAGTTTGTTGCACTGAAAAACTTAGAATATAAGAAACGCACAGTGTAGTACATAGTATATGAGTGAGTTGCACTGAAAAACTTAGAATTTACTGAAAAACCCGCATTACACGAAATGCACAGTGTAGTACATAGTATATGAGTGAGTTGCACTGAAAAACTTAGAATATAAGAAACGCACAGTGTAGTACATAGTATATGAGTTAGTTGCACTGAAAAACTTAGAATATAAGAAACGCACAGTGTAGTACATAGTATATGAGTGAGTTGCACTGAAAAACTTAGAATATAAGAAACGCACAGTGTAGTACATAGTATATGAGTGAGTTGCACTGAAAAACTTAGAATATAAGAAACGCACAGTGTAGTGCATAGTATATGAGTGAGTTGCACTGAAAAACTTAGAATATAAGAAACGCACAGTGTAGTACATAGTATATGAGTGAGTTGCACTGAAAAACTTAGAATATAAGAAACGCACAGTGTAGTACATAGTATATGAGTGAGTTGCACTGAAAAACTTAGAATATAAGAAACGCACAGTGTAGTACATAGTATATGAGTGAGTTGCACTGAAAAACTTAGAATATAAGAAACGCACAGTGTAGTACATAGTATATGAGTGAGTTGCACTGAAAAACTTAGAATATAAGAAACGCACAGTGTAGTACATAGTATATGAGTGAGTTGCACTGAAAAACTTAGAATTTACTGAAAAACCCGCATTACACGAAATGCACAGTGTAGTACATATTATATGAGTGAGTTGCACTGAAAAACTTAGAATATAAGAAACGCACAGTGTAGTACATAGTATATGAGTGAGTTGCACTGAAAAACTTAGAATATAAGAAACGCACAGTGTAGTACATAGTATATGAGTGAGTTGCCCTGAAAAAGTTAGAATATAAGAAACGCACAGTGTAGTACATAGTATATGAGTGAGTTGCACTGAAAAACTTAGAATATAAGAAACGCACAGTGTAGTACATAGTATATGAGTGAGTTGCACTGAAAAACTTAGAATATAAGAAACGCACAGTGTAGTACATAGTATATGAGTGAGTTGCACTGAAAAAGTTAGAATATAAGAAACGCACAGTGTAGTACATAGTATATGAGTGAGTTGCACTGAAAAACTTAGAATATAAGAAAAGCACAGTGTAGTACAAAGTATATTACTGAGTTGCACTGAAAAACTTAGAATATAAGAAACGCACAGTGTAGTACATAGTATATGAGTGAGTTGCACTGAAAAACTTAGAATATAAGAAACGCACAGTGTAGTACATAGTATATGAGTGAGTTGCACTGAAAAACTTAGAATATAAGAAACGCACAGTGTAGTACATAGTATATGAGTGAGTTGCACTGAAAAACTTAGAATATAAGAAACGCACAGTGTAGTGCATAGTATATGAGTGAGTTGCACTGAAAAACTTAGAATATAAGAAACGCACAGTGTAGTACATAGTATATGAGTGAGTTCCACTGAAAAACTTAGAATATAAGAAACGCACAGTGTAGTACATAGTATATGAGTGAGTTGCACTGAAAAACTTAGAATTTACTGAAAAACCCGCATTACACGAAATGCACAGTGTAGTACATAGTATATGGGTGAGTTGCACTGAAAAACTTAGAATATAAGAAACGCACAGTGTAGTACATAGTATATGAGTGAGTTGCACTGAAAAACTTAGAATTTACTGAAAAACCCGCATTACACGAAATGCACAGTGTAGTACATATTATATGAGTGAGTTGCACTGAAAAACTTAGAATATAAGAAACGCACAGTGTAGTACATAGTATATGAGTGAGTTGCACTGAAAAACTTAGAATATAAGAAACGCACAGTGTAGTACATAGTATATGAGTGAGTTGCACTGAAAAAGTTAGAATATAAGAAACGCACAGTGTAGTACATAGTATATGAGTGAGTTGCACTGAAAAACTTAGAATATAAGAAACGCACAGTGTAGTACATAGTATATGAGTGAGTTGCACTGAAAAACTTAGAATATAAGAAACGCACAGTGTAGTACATAGTATATGAGTGAGTTGCACTGAATAACTTAGAATATAAGAAACGCACAGTGTAGTACATAGTATATGAGTGAGTTGCACTGAAAAACTTAGAATATAAGAAACGCACAGTGTAGTACATAGTATATGAGTGAGTTGCACTGAAAAACTTAGAATTTACTGAAACACCCGCATTACACGAAATGCACAGTGTAGTACATAGTATATGAGTGAGTTGCACTGAAAAACTTAGAATATAAGAAACGCACAGTGTAGTACATAGTATATGAGTGAGTTGCACTTAAAAACTTAGAATATAAGAAACGCACAGTGTAGTACATAGTATATGAGTGAGTTGCACTGAAAAACTTAGAATATAAGAAACGCACAGTGTAGTACATAGTATATGAGTGAGTTGCACTGAAAAACTTAGAATTTACTGAAAAACCCGCATTACACGAAATGCACAGTGTAGTACATAGTATATGAGTGAGTTGCACTGAAAAACTTAGAATATAAGAAACGCACAGTGTAGTACATAGTATATGAGTGAGTTGCACTGGAAAACTTAGAATATAAGAAACGCACAGTGTAGTACATAGTATATGAGTGAGTTGCACTGAAAAACTTAGAATATAAGAAACGCACAGTGTAGTACATAGTATATGAGTTTGTTGCACTGAAAAACTTAGAATATAAGAAACGCACAGTGTAGTACATAGTATATGAGTGAGTTGCACTGAAAAACTTAGAATTTACTGAAAAACCCGCATTACACGAAATGCACAGTGTAGTACATAGTATATGAGTGAGTTGCACTGAAAAACTTAGAATATAAGAAACGCACAGTGTAGTACATAGTATATGAGTTAGTTGCACTGAAAAACTTAGAATATAAGAAACGCACAGTGTAGTACATAGTATATGAGTGAGTTGCACTGAAAAACTTAGAATATAAGAAACGCACAGTGTAGTACATAGTATATGAGTGAGTTGCACTGAAAAACTTAGAATATAAGAAACGCACAGTGTAGTGCATAGTATATGAGTGAGTTGCACTGAAAAACTTAGAATATAAGAAACGCACAGTGTAGTACATAGTATATGAGTGAGTTGCACTGAAAAACTTAGAATATAAGAAACGCACAGTGTAGTACATAGTATATGAGTGAGTTGCACTGAAAAACTTAGAATATAAGAAACGCACAGTGTAGTACATAGTATATGAGTGAGTTGCACTGAAAAACTTAGAATATAAGAAACGCACAGTGTAGTATATAGTATATGAGTGAGTTGCACTGAAAAACTTAGAATATAAGAAACGCACAGTGTAGTACATAGTATATGAGTGAGTTGCACTGAAAAACTTAGAATTTAAGAAACACACAGTGTAGTACATAGTATATGAGTGAGTTGCACTGAAAAACTTAGAATATAAGAAACGCACAGTGTAGTACAAAGTATATGAGTGAGTTGCACTGAAAAACTTAGAATATAAGAAACGCACAGTGTAGTACATAGTATATGAGTGAGTTGCACTGAAAAACTTAGAATATAAGAAACGCACAGTGTAGTACATAGTATATGAGTGAGTTGCACTGAAAAACTTAGAATTTACTGAAAAACCCGCATTACACGAAATGCACAGTGTAGTACATATTATATGAGTGAGTTGCACTGAAAAACTTAGAATATAAGAAACACACAGTGTAGTACATAGTATATGAGTGAGTTGCACTGAAAAACTTAGAATATAAGAAACGCACAGTGTAGTACATTGTATATGAGTGAGTTGCACTGAAAAACTTAGAATTTAAGAAACGCACAGTGTAGTACATAGTATATGAGTGAGTTGCACTGAAAAACTTAGAATATAAGAAACGCACAGTGTAGTACATAGTATATGAGTGAGTTGCACTGAAAAACTTAGAATATAAGAAACGCACAGTGTAGTACATAGTATATGAGTGAGTTGCACTGAAAAACTTAGAATATAAGAAACGCACCATGTAGTACATAGTATATGAGTGAGTTCCACTGAAAAACTTAGAATATAAGAAACGCACAGTGTAGTACATAGTATATGAGTGAGTTGCACTGAAAAACTTAGAATTTACTGAAAAACCCGCATTACACGAAATGCACAGTGTAGTACATAGTATATGAGTGAGTTGCACTGAAAAACTTAGAATATAAGAAACGCACAGTGTAGTACATAGTATATGAGTGAGTTGCACTGAAAAACTTAGAATATAAGAAACGCACAGTGTAGTACATAGTATATGAGTGAGTTGCACTGAAAAACTTAGAATATAAGAAACTCACAGTGTAGTACATAGTATATGAGTGAGTTGCACTGAAAAACTTAGAATATAAGAAACGCACAGTGTAGTACATAGTATATGAGTGAGTTGCACTGAAAAACTTAGAATATAAGAAACGCACAGTGTAGTACATAGTATATGAGTGAGTTGCACTGAAAAACTTAGAATTTAGGAAACGCACAGTGTAGTACATAGTATATGAGTGAGTTGCACTGAAAAACTTAGAATTTAGAGAAACGCACAGTGTAGTACATAGTATATGAGTGAGTTGCACTGAAAAACTTAGAATATAAGAAACGCACAGTGTAGTACATAGTATATGAGTGAGTTGCACTGAAAAACTTAGAATATAAGAAACGCACAGTGTAGTACATTGTATATGAGTGAGTTGCCCTGAAAAACTTAGAATTTAAGAAACGCACAGTGTAGTACATAGTATATGAGTGAGTTGCACTGAAAAACTTAGAATATAAGAAACGCACAGTGTAGTACATAGTATATGAGTGAGTTGCACTGAAAAACTTAGAATATAAGAAACGCACAGTGTAGTACATAGTATATGAGTGAGTTGCACTGAAAAACTTAGTATTTACTGAAAAACCCGCATTACACGAAATGCACAGTGTAGTACATATTATATGAGTGAGTTGCACTGAAAAACTTAGAATATAAGAAACGCACAGTGTAGTACATAGTATATGAGTGAGTTGCACTGAAAAACTTAGAATATAAGAAACGCACAGTGTAGTACATAGTATATGAGTGAGTTGCACTGAAAAACATAGAATATAAGAAATGCACAGTGTAGTACATAGTATATGAGTGAGTTGCACTGAAAAACTTAGAATATAAGAAACGCACAGTGTAGTACATAGTATATGAGTGAGTTGCACTGAAAAACTTAGAATATAAGAAACGCACAGTGTAGTACATAGTATATGAGTGAGTTGCACTGAAAAACTTAGAATATAAGAAACGCACAGTGTAGTACATAGTATATGAGTGAGTTGCACTGAAAAACTTAGAATATAAGAAACGCACAGTGTAGTACATAGTATATGAGTGAGTTGCACTGAAAAACTTAGAATATAAGACACGCACAGTGTAGTACATAGTATATGAGTGAGTTGCACTGAAAAACTTAGAATATAAGAAACGCACAGTGTAGTACATAGTATATGAGTGAGTTGCACTGAAAAACTTAGAATTTACTGAAAAACCCGCATTACACGAAATGCACAGTGTAGTACATAGTATATGAGTGAGTTGCACTGAAAAACTTAGAATATAAGAAACGCACAGTGTAGTACATAGTATATGAGTGAGTTGCACTGAAAAACTTAGAATTTACTGAAAAACCCGCATTACACGAAATGCACAGTGTAGTACATATTATATGAGTGAGTTGCACTGAAAAACTTAGAATATAAGAAACGCACAGTGTAGTACATAGTATATGAGTGAGTTGCACTGAAAAACTTAGAATATAAGAAACGCACAGTGTAGTACATTGTATATGAGTGAGTTGCCCTGAAAAACTTAGAATTTAAGAAACGCACAGTGTAGTACATAGTATATGAGTGAGTTGCACTGAAAAACTTAGAATATAAGAAACGCACAGTGTAGTACATAGTATATGAGTGAGTTGCACTGAAAAACTTAGAATTTACTGAAAAACCCGCATTACACGAAATGCACAGTGTAGTACATATTATATGAGTGAGTTGCACTGAAAAACTTAGAATATAAGAAACACACAGTGTAGTACATAGTATATGAGTGAGTTGCACTGAAAAACTTAGAATATAAGAAACGCACAGTGTAGTACATTGTATATGAGTGAGTTGCACTGAAAAACTTAGAATTTAAGAAACGCACAGTGTAGTACATAGTATATGAGTGAGTTGCACTGAAAAACTTAGAATATAAGAAACGCACAGTGTAGTACATAGTATATGAGTGAGTTGCACTGAAAAACTTAGAATATAAGAAACGCACAGTGTAGTACATAGTATATGAGTGAGTTGCACTGAAAAACTTAGAATATAAGAAACGCACCATGTAGTACATAGTATATGAGTGAGTTCCACTGAAAAACTTAGAATATAAGAAACGCACAGTGTAGTACATAGTATATGAGTGAGTTGCACTGAAAAACTTAGAATTTACTGAAAAACCCGCATTACACGAAATGCACAGTGTAGTACATAGTATATGAGTGAGTTGCACTGAAAAACTTAGAATATAAGAAACGCACAGTGTAGTACATAGTATATGAGTGAGTTGCACTGAAAAACTTAGAATATAAGAAACGCACAGTGTAGTACATAGTATATGAGTGAGTTGCACTGAAAAACTTAGAATATAAGAAACTCACAGTGTAGTACATAGTATATGAGTGAGTTGCACTGAAAAACTTAGAATATAAGAAACGCACAGTGTAGTACATAGTATATGAGTGAGTTGCACTGAAAAACTTAGAATATAAGAAACGCACAGTGTAGTACATAGTATATGAGTGAGTTGCACTGAAAAACTTAGAATTTAGGAAACGCACAGTGTAGTACATAGTATATGAGTGAGTTGCACTGAAAAACTTAGAATTTAGAGAAACGCACAGTGTAGTACGTAGTATATGAGTGAGTTGCACTGAAAAACTTAGAATATAAGAAACGCACAGTGTAGTACATAGTATATGAGTGAGTTGCACTGAAAAACTTAGAATATAAGAAACGCACAGTGTAGTACATTGTATATGAGTGAGTTGCCCTGAAAAACTTAGAATTTAAGAAACGCACAGTGTAGTACATAGTATATGAGTGAGTTGCACTGAAAAACTTAGAATATAAGAAACGCACAGTGTAGTACATAGTATATGAGTGAGTTGCACTGAAAAACTTAGAATATAAGAAACGCACAGTGTAGTACATAGTATATGAGTGAGTTGCACTGAAAAACTTAGTATTTACTGAAAAACCCGCATTACACGAAATGCACAGTGTAGTACATATTATATGAGTGAGTTGCACTGAAAAACTTAGAATATAAGAAACGCACAGTGTAGTACATAGTATATGAGTGAGTTGCACTGAAAAACTTAGAATATAAGAAACGCACAGTGTAGTACATAGTATATGAGTGAGTTGCACTGAAAAACATAGAATATAAGAAATGCACAGTGTAGTACATAGTATATGAGTGAGTTGCACTGAAAAACTTAGAATATAAGAAACGCACAGTGTAGTACATAGTATATGAGTGAGTTGCACTGAAAAACTTAGAATATAAGAAACGCACAGTGTAGTACATAGTATATGAGTGAGTTGCACTGAAAAACTTAGAATATAAGAAACGCACAGTGTAGTACATAGTATATGAGTGAGTTGCACTGAAAAACTTAGAATATAAGAAACGCACAGTGTAGTACATAGTATATGAGTGAGTTGCACTGAAAAACTTAGAATATAAGACACGCACAGTGTAGTACATAGTATATGAGTGAGTTGCACTGAAAAACTTAGAATATAAGAAACGCACAGTGTAGTACATAGTATATGAGTGAGTTGCACTGAAAAACTTAGAATTTACTGAAAAACCCGCATTACACGAAATGCACAGTGTAGTACATAGTATATGAGTGAGTTGCACTGAAAAACTTAGAATATAAGAAACGCACAGTGTAGTACATAGTATATGAGTGAGTTGCACTGAAAAACTTAGAATTTACTGAAAAACCCGCATTACACGAAATGCACAGTGTAGTACATATTATATGAGTGAGTTGCACTGAAAAACTTAGAATATAAGAAACGCACAGTGTAGTACATAGTATATGAGTGAGTTGCACTGAAAAACTTAGAATATAAGAAACGCACAGTGTAGTACATTGTATATGAGTGAGTTGCCCTGAAAAACTTAGAATTTAAGAAACGCACAGTGTAGTACATAGTATATGAGTGAGTTGCACTGAAAAACTTAGAATATAAGAAACGCACAGTGTAGTACATAGTATATGAGTGAGTTGCACTGAAAAACTTAGAATATAAGAAACGCACAGTGTAGTACATAGTATATGAGTGAGTTGCACTGAAAAACTTAGTATTTACTGAAAAACCCGCATTACACGAAATGCACAGTGTAGTACATATTATATGAGTGAGTTGCACTGAAAAACTTAGAATATAAGAAACGCACAGTGTAGTACATAGTATATGAGTGAGTTGCACTGAAAAACTTAGAATATAAGAAACGCACAGTGTAGTACATAGTATATGAGTGAGTTGCACTGAAAAACTTAGAATATAAGAAATGCACAGTGTAGTACATAGTATATGAGTGAGTTGCACTGAAAAACTTAGAATATAAGAAACGCACAGTGTAGTACATAGTATATGAGTGAGTTGCACTGAAAAACTTAGAATATAAGAAACGCACAGTGTAGTACATAGTATATGAGTGAGTTGCACTGAAAAACTTAGAATATAAGAAACGCACAGTGTAGTACATAGTATATGAGTGAGTTGCACTGAAAAACTTAGAATTTACTGAAAAACCCGCATTACACGAAATGCACAGTGTAGTACATAGTATATGAGTGAGTTGCACTGAAAAACTTAGAATATAAGAAACGCACAGTGTAGTACATATTTATGAGTGAGTTGCACTGAAAAACTTAGAATATAAGAAACGCACAGTGTAGTACATAGTATATGAGTGAGTTGCACTGAAAAACTTAGAATATAAGAAACGCACAGTGTAGTACATAGTATATGAGTTTGTTGCACTGAAAAACTTAGAATATAAGAAACGCACAGTGTAGTACATAGTATATGAGTGAGTTGCACTGAAAAACTTAGAATTTACTGAAAAACCCGCATTACACGAACTGCACAGTGTAGTACATAGTATATGAGTGAGTTGCACTGAAAAACTTAGAATATAAGAAACGCACAGTGTAGTACATAGTATATGAGTGAGTTGCACTGAAAAACTTAGAATATAAGAAACGCACAGTGTAGTAAATAGTATATGAGTGAGTTGCACTGAAAAACTTAGAATATAAGAAACGCACAGTGTAGTACATAGTATATGAGTGAGTTGCACTGAAAAACTTAGAATTTAAGAAACGCACAGTGTAGTACATAGTATATGAGTGAGTTGCACTGAAAAACTTAGAATATAAGAAACGCACAGTGTAGTACAAAGTATATGAGTGAGTTGCACTGAAAAACTTAGAATATAAGAAACGCACAGTGTAGTACATAGTATATGAGTGAGTTGCACTGAAAAACTTAGAATATAAGAAACGCACAGTGTAGTACATAGTATATGAGTGAGTTGCACTGAAAAACTTAGAATTTACTGAAAAACCCGCATTACACGAAATGCACAGTGTAGTACATATTATATGAGTGAGTTGCACTGAAAAACTTAGAATATAAGAAACGCACAGTGTAGTACATAGTATATGAGTGAGTTGCACTGAAAAACTTAGAATATAAGAAACGCACAGTGTAGTACATAGTATATGAGTGAGTTGCACTGAAAAAGTTAGAATATAAGAAACGCACAGTGTAGTACATAGTATATGAGTGAGTTGCACTGAAAAACTTAGAATATAAGAAACGCACAGTGTAGTACATAGTATATGAGTGAGTTGCACTGAAAAACTTAGAATATAAGAAACGCACAGTGTAGTACATAGTATATGAGTGAGTTGCACAGAGAAACTTAGAATTTATGAAACGCACAGTGTAGTACATAGTATATGAGTGAGTTGCACTGAAAAACTTAGAATATAAGAAAAGCACAGTGTAGTACAAAGTATATGAGTGAGTTGCACTGAAAAACTTAGAATATAAGAAACGCACAGTGTAGTACATAGTATATGAGTGAGTTGCACTGAAAAACTTAGAATATAAGAAACGCACAGTGTAGTACATAGTATATGAGTGAGTTGCACTGAAAAACTTAGAATATAAGAAACGCACAGTGTAGTACATAGTATATGAGTGAGTTGCACTGAAAAACTTAGAATATAAGAAACGCACAGTGTAGTGCATAGTATATGAGTGAGTTGCACTGAAAAACTTAGAATATAAGAAACGCACAGTGTAGTACATAGTATATGAGTGAGTTCCACTGAAAAACTTAGAATATAAGAAACGCACAGTGTAGTACATAGTATATGAGTGAGTTGCACTGAAAAACTTAGAATTTACTGAAAAACCCGCATTACACGAAATGCACAGTGTAGTACATAGTATATGAGTGAGTTGCACTGAAAAACTTAGAATATAAGAAACGCACAGTGTAGTACATAGTATATGAGTGAGTTGCACTGAAAAACTTAGAATTTACTGAAAAACCCGCATTACACGAAATGCACAGTGTAGTACATATTATATGAGTGAGTTGCACTGAAAAACTTAGAATATAAGAAACGCACAGTGTAGTACATAGTATATGAGTGAGTTGCACTGAAAAACTTAAAATATAAGAAACGCACAGTGTAGTACATAGTATATGAGTGAGTTGCACTGAAAAAGTTAGAATATAAGAAACGCACAGTGTAGTACATAGTATATGAGTGAGTTGCACTGAAAAACTGAGAATATAAGAAACGCACAGTGTAGTACATAGTATATGAGTGAGTTGCACTGAAAAACTTAGAATATAAGAAACGCACAGTGTAGTACATAGTATATGAGTGAGTTGCACTGAATAACTTAGAATATAAGAAACGCACAGTGTAGTACATAGTATATGAGTGAGTTGCACTGAAAAACTTAGAATATAAGAAACGCACAGTGTAGTACATAGTATATGAGTGAGTTGCACTGAAAAACTTAGAATTTACTGAAACACCCGCATTACACGAAATGCACAGTGTAGTACATAGTATATGAGTGAGTTGCACTGAAAAACTTAGAATATAAGAAACGCACAGTGTAGTACATAGTATATGAGTGAGTTGCACTTAAAAACTTAGAATATAAGAAACGCACAGTGTAGTACATAGTATATGAGTGAGTTGCACTGAAAAACTTAGAATATAAGAAACGCACAGTGTAGTACATAGTATATGAGTGAGTTGCACTGAAAAACTTAGAATTTACTGAAAAACCCGCATTACACGAAATGCACAGTGTAGTACATAGTATATGAGTGAGTTGCACTGAAAAACTTAGAATATAAGAAACGCACAGTGTAGTACATAGTATATGAGTGAGTTGCACTGAAAAACTTAGAATATAAGAAACGCACAGTGTAGTACATAGTATATGAGTGAGTTGCACTGAAAAACTTAGAATATAAGAAACGCACAGTGTAGTACATAGTATATGAGTTTGTTGCACTGAAAAACTTAGAATATAAGAAACGCACAGTGTAGTACATAGTATATGAGTGAGTTGCACTGAAAAACTTAGAATTTACTGAAAAACCCGCATTACACGAAATGCACAGTGTAGTACATAGTATATGAGTGAGTTGCACTGAAAAACTTAGAATATAAGAAACGCACAGTGTAGTACATAGTATATGAGTGAGTTGCACTGAAAAACTTAGAATATAAGAAACGCACAGTGTAGTACATAGTATATGAGTGAGTTGGACTGAAAAACTTAGAATATAAGAAACGCACAGTGTAGTACATAGTATATGAGTGAGTTGCACTGAAAAACTTAGAATATAAGAAACGCACAGTGTAGTGCATAGTATATGAGTGAGTTGCACTGAAAAACTTAGAATATAAGAAACGCACAGTGTAGTACATAGTATATGAGTGAGTTGCACTGAAAAACTTAGAATATAAGAAACGCACAGTGTAGTACATAGTATATGAGTGAGTTGCACTGAAAAACTTAGAATATAAGAAACGCACAGTGTAGTACATAGTATATGAGTGAGTTGCACTGAAAAACTTAGAATATAAGAAACGCACAGTGTAGTACATAGTATATGAGTGAGTTGCACTGAAAAACTTAGAATATAAGAAACGCACAGTGTAGTACATAGTATATGAGTGAGTTGCACTGAAAAACTTAGAATTTAAGAAACGCACAGTGTAGTACATAGTATATGAGTGAGTTGCACTGAAAAACTTAGAATATAAGAAACGCACAGTGTAGTACAAAGTATATGAGTGAGTTGCACTGAAAAACTTAGAATATAAGAAACGCACAGTGTAGTACATAGTATATGAGTGAGTTGCACTGAAAAACTTAGAATATAAGAAACGCACAGTGTAGTACATAGTATATGAGTGAGTTGCACTGAAAAACTTAGAATTTACTGAAAAACCCGCATTACACGAAATGCACAGTGTAGTACATATTATATGAGTGAGTTGCACTGAAAAACTTAGAATATAAGAAACACACAGTGTAGTACATAGTATATGAGTGAGTTGCACTGAAAAACTTAGAATATAAGAAACGCACAGTGTAGTACATTGTATATGAGTGAGTTGCACTGAAAAACTTAGAATTTAAGAAACGCACAGTGTAGTACATAGTATATGAGTGAGTTGCACTGAAAAACTTAGAATATAAGAAACGCACAGTGTAGTACATAGTATATGAGTGAGTTGCACTGAAAAACTTAGAATTTACTGAAAAACCCGCATTACACGAAATGCACAGTGTAGTACATAGTATATGAGTGAGTTGCACTGAAAAACTTAGAATATAAGAAACGCACAGTGTAGTACATAGTATATGAGTGAGTTGCACTGAAAAACTTAGAATATAAGAAACGCACAGTGTAGTACATAGTATATGAGTGAGTTGCACTGAAAAACTTAGAATATAAGAAACGCACAGTGTAGTACATAGTATATGAGTTTGTTGCACTGAAAAACTTAGAATATAAGAAACGCACAGTGTAGTACATAGTATATGAGTGAGTTGCACTGAAAAACTTAGAATTTACTGAAAAACCCGCATTACACGAAATGCACAGTGTAGTACATAGTATATGAGTGAGTTGCACTGAAAAACTTAGAATATAAGAAACGCACAGTGTAGTACATAGTATATGAGTGAGTTGCACTGAAAAACTTAGAATATAAGAAACGCACAGTGTAGTACATAGTATATGAGTGAGTTGCACTGAAAAACTTAGAATATAAGAAACGCACAGTGTAGTACATAGTATATGAGTGAGTTGCACTGAAAAACTTAGAATATAAGAAACGCACAGTGTAGTGCATAGTATATGAGTGAGTTGCACTGAAAAACTTAGAATATAAGAAACGCACAGTGTAGTACATAGTATATGAGTGAGTTGCACTGAAAAACTTAGAATATAAGAAACGCACAGTGTAGTACATAGTATATGAGTGAGTTGCACTGAAAAACTTAGAATATAAGAAACGCACAGTGTAGTACATAGTATATGAGTGAGTTGCACTGAAAAACTTAGAATATAAGAAACGCACAGTGTAGTACATAGTATATGAGTGAGTTGCACTGAAAAACTTAGAATATAAGAAACGCACAGTGTAGTACATAGTATATGAGTGAGTTGCACTGAAAAACTTAGAATATAAGAAACGCACAGTGTAGTACATAGTATATGAGTGAGTTGCACTGAAAAACTTAGAATTTAAGAAACGCACAGTGTAGTACATAGTATATGAGTGAGTTGCACTGAAAAACTTAGAATATAAGAAACGCACAGTGTAGTACAAAGTATATGAGTGAGTTGCACTGAAAAACTTAGAATATAAGAAACGCACAGTGTAGTACATAGTATATGAGTGAGTTGCACTGAAAAACTTAGAATATAAGAAACGCACAGTGTAGTACATAGTATATGAGTGAGTTGCACTGAAAAACTTAGAATTTACTGAAAAACCCGCATTACACGAAATGCACAGTGTAGTACATATTATATGAGTGAGTTGCACTGAAAAACTTAGAATATAAGAAACACACAGTGTAGTACATAGTATATGAGTGAGTTGCACTGAAAAACTTAGAATATAAGAAACGCACAGTGTAGTACATTGTATATGAGTGAGTTGCACTGAAAAACTTAGAATTTAAGAAACGCACAGTGTAGTACATAGTATATGAGTGAGTTGCACTGAAAAACTTAGAATATAAGAAACGCACAGTGTAGTACATAGTATATGAGTGAGTTGCACTGAAAAACTTAGAATTTACTGAAAAACCCGCATTACACGAAATGCACAGTGTAGTACATAGTATATGAGTGAGTTGCACTGAAAAACTTAGAATATAAGAAACGCACAGTGTAGTACATAGTATATGAGTGAGTTGCACTGAAAAACTTAGAATATAAGAAACGCACAGTGTAGTACATAGTATATGAGTGAGTTGCACTGAAAAACTTAGAATATAAGAAACGCACAGTGTAGTACATAGTATATGAGTTTGTTGCACTGAAAAACTTAGAATATAAGAAACGCACAGTGTAGTACATAGTATATGAGTGAGTTGCACTGAAAAACTTAGAATTTACTGAAAAACCCGCATTACACGAAATGCACAGTGTAGTACATAGTATATGAGTGAGTTGCACTGAAAAACTTAGAATATAAGAAACGCACAGTGTAGTACATAGTATATGAGTGAGTTGCACTGAAAAACTTAGAATATAAGAAACGCACAGTGTAGTACATAGTATATGAGTGAGTTGCACTGAAAAACTTAGAATATAAGAAACGCACAGTGTAGTACATAGTATATGAGTGAGTTGCACTGAAAAACTTAGAATATAAGAAACGCACAGTGTAGTGCATAGTATATGAGTGAGTTGCACTGAAAAACTTAGAATATAAGAAACGCACAGTGTAGTACATAGTATATGAGTGAGTTGCACTGAAAAACTTAGAATATAAGAAACGCACAGTGTAGTACATAGTATATGAGTGAGTTGCACTGAAAAACTTAGAATATAAGAAACGCACAGTGTAGTACATAGTATATGAGTGAGTTGCACTGAAAAACTTAGAATATAAGAAACGCACAGTGTAGTACATAGTATATGAGTGAGTTGCACTGAAAAACTTAGAATATAAGAAACGCACAGTGTAGTACATAGTATATGAGTGAGTTGCACTGAAAAACTTAGAATTTAAGAAACGCACAGTGTAGTACATAGTATATGAGTGAGTTGCACTGAAAAACTTAGAATATAAGAAACGCACAGTGTAGTACAAAGTATATGAGTGAGTTGCACTGAAAAACTTAGAATATAAGAAACGCACAGTGTAGTACATAGTATATGAGTGAGTTGCACTGAAAAACTTAGAATATAAGAAACGCACAGTGTAGTACATAGTATATGAGTGAGTTGCACTGAAAAACTTAGAATTTACTGAAAAACCCGCATTACACGAAATGCACAGTGTAGTACATATTATATGAGTGAGTTGCACTGAAAAACTTAGAATATAAGAAACACACAGTGTAGTACATAGTATATGAGTGAGTTGCACTGAAAAACTTAGAATATAAGAAACGCACAGTGTAGTACATTGTATATGAGTGAGTTGCACTGAAAAACTTAGAATTTAAGAAACGCACAGTGTAGTACATAGTATATGAGTGAGTTGCACTGAAAAACTTAGAATATAAGAAACGCACAGTGTAGTACATAGTATATGAGTGAGTTGCACTGAAAAACTTAGAATATAAGAAACGCACCATGTAGTACATAGTATATGAGTGAGTTCCACTGAAAAACTTAGAATATAAGAAACGCACAGTGTAGTACATAGTATATGAGTGAGTTGCACTGAAAAACTTAGAATTTACTGAAAAACCCGCATTACACGAAATGCACAGTGTAGTACATAGTATATGAGTGAGTTGCACTGAAAAACTTAGAATATAAGAAACGCACAGTGTAGTACATAGTATATGAGTGAGTTGCACTGAAAAACTTAGAATTTACTGAAAAACCCGCATTACACGAAATGCACAGTGTAGTACATATTATATGAGTGAGTTGCACTGAAAAACTTAGAATATAAGAAACGCACAGTGTAGTACATAGTATATGAGTGAGTTGCACTGAAAAACTTAAAATATAAGAAACGCACAGTGTAGTACATAGTATATGAGTGAGTTGCACTGAAAAAGTTAGAATATAAGAAACGCACAGTGTAGTACATAGTATATGAGTGAGTTGCACTGAAAAACTGAGAATATAAGAAACGCACAGTGTAGTACATAGTATATGAGTGAGTTGCACTGAAAAACTTAGAATATAAGAAACGCACAGTGTAGTACATAGTATATGAGTGAGTTGCACTGAATAACTTAGAATATAAGAAACGCACAGTGTAGTACATAGTATATGAGTGAGTTGCACTGAAAAACTTAGAATATAAGAAACGCACAGTGTAGTACATAGTATATGAGTGAGTTGCACTGAAAAACTTAGAATTTACAGAAACACCCGCATTACACGAAATGCACAGTGTAGTACATAGTATATGAGTGAGTTGCACTGAAAAACTTAGAATATAAGAAACGCACAGTGTAGTACATAGTATATGAGTGAGTTGCACTTAAAAACTTAGAATATAAGAAACGCACAGTGTAGTACATAGTATATGAGTGAGTTGCACTGAAAAACTTAGAATATAAGAAACGCACAGTGTAGTACATAGTATATGAGTGAGTTGCACTGAAAAACTTAGAATTTACTGAAAAACCCGCATTACACGAAATGCACAGTGTAGTACATAGTATATGAGTGAGTTGCACTGAAAAACTTAGAATATAAGAAACGCACAGTGTAGTACATAGTATATGAGTGAGTTGCACTGAAAAACTTAGAATATAAGAAACGCACAGTGTAGTACATAGTATATGAGTGAGTTGCACTGAAAAACTTAGAATATAAGAAACGCACAGT
This sequence comes from Mus caroli, assembly GCF_978045245.1. Lineage (NCBI taxonomy): Eukaryota > Metazoa > Chordata > Mammalia > Rodentia > Muridae > Mus > Mus caroli. The sequence continues at coordinate 129,844 of NW_028227432.1, read as the reverse complement.
GTAGTACATAGTATATGAGTTTGTTGCACTGAAAAACTTAGAATATAAGAAACGCACAGTGTAGTACATAGTATATGAGTGAGTTGCACTGAAAAACTTAGAATTTACTGAAAAACCCGCATTACACGAAATGCACAGTGTAGTACATAGTATATGAGTGAGTTGCACTGAAAAACTTAGAATATAAGAAACGCACAGTGTAGTACATAGTATATGAGTGAGTTGCACTGAAAAACTTAGAATATAAGAAACGCACAGTGTAGTACATAGTATATGAGTGAGTTGCACTGAAAAACTTAGAATATAAGAAACGCACAGTGTAGTACATAGTATATGAGTGAGTTGCACTGAAAAACTTAGAATATAAGAAACGCACAGTGTAGTGCATAGTATATGAGTGAGTTGCACTGAAAAACTTAGAATATAAGAAACGCACAGTGTAGTACATAGTATATGAGTGAGTTGCACTGAAAAACTTAGAATATAAGAAACGCACAGTGTAGTACATAGTATATGAGTGAGTTGCACTGAAAAACTTAGAATATAAGAAACGCACAGTGTAGTACATAGTATATGAGTGAGTTGCACTGAAAAACTTAGAATATAAGAAACGCACAGTGTAGTACATAGTATATGAGTGAGTTGCACTGAAAAACTTAGAATATAAGAAACGCACAGTGTAGTACATAGTATATGAGTGAGTTGCACTGAAAAACTTAGAATTTAAGAAACGCACAGTGTAGTACATAGTATATGAGTGAGTTGCACTGAAAAACTTAGAATATAAGAAACGCACAGTGTAGTACAAAGTATATGAGTGAGTTGCACTGAAAAACTTAGAATATAAGAAACGCACAGTGTAGTACATAGTATATGAGTGAGTTGCACTGAAAAACTTAGAATATAAGAAACGCACAGTGTAGTACATAGTATATGAGTGAGTTGCACTGAAAAACTTAGAATTTACTGAAAAACCCGCATTACACGAAATGCACAGTGTAGTACATATTATATGAGTGAGTTGCACTGAAAAACTTAGAATATAAGAAACACACAGTGTAGTACATAGTATATGAGTGAGTTGCACTGAAAAACTTAGAATATAAGAAACGCACAGTGTAGTACATTGTATATGAGTGAGTTGCACTGAAAAACTTAGAATTTAAGAAACGCACAGTGTAGTACATAGTATATGAGTGAGTTGCACTGAAAAACTTAGAATATAAGAAACGCACAGTGTAGTACATAGTATATGAGTGAGTTGCACTGAAAAACTTAGAATATAAGAAACGCACCATGTAGTACATAGTATATGAGTGAGTTCCACTGAAAAACTTAGAATATAAGAAACGCACAGTGTAGTACATAGTATATGAGTGAGTTGCACTGAAAAACTTAGAATTTACTGAAAAACCCGCATTACACGAAATGCACAGTGTAGTACATAGTATATGAGTGAGTTGCACTGAAAAACTTAGAATATAAGAAACGCACAGTGTAGTACATAGTATATGAGTGAGTTGCACTGAAAAACTTAGAATATAAGAAACGCACAGTGTAGTACATAGTATATGAGTGAGTTGCACTGAAAAACTTAGAATATAAGAAACTCACAGTGTAGTACATAGTATATGAGTGAGTTGCACTGAAAAACTTAGAATATAAGAAACGCACAGTGTAGTACATAGTATATGAGTGAGTTGCACTGAAAAACTTAGAATTTAGGAAACGCACAGTGTAGTACATAGTATATGAGTGAGTTGCACTGAAAAACTTAGAATTTAGAGAAACGCACAGTGTAGTACATAGTATATGAGTGAGTTGCACTGAAAAACTTAGAATATAAGAAACGCACAGTGTAGTACATAGTATATGAGTGAGTTGCACTGAAAAACTTAGAATATAAGAAACGCACAGTGTAGTACATTGTATATGAGTGAGTTGCCCTGAAAAACTTAGAATTTAAGAAACGCACAGTGTAGTACATAGTATATGAGTGAGTTGCACTGAAAAACTTAGAATATAAGAAACGCACAGTGTAGTACATAGTATATGAGTGAGTTGCACTGAAAAACTTAGAATATAAGAAACGCACAGTGTAGTACATAGTATATGAGTGAGTTGCACTGAAAAACTTAGTATTTACTGAAAAACCCGCATTACACGAAATGCACAGTGTAGTACATATTATATGAGTGAGTTGCACTGAAAAACTTAGAATATAAGAAACGCACAGTGTAGTACATAGTATATGAGTGAGTTGCACTGAAAAACTTAGAATATAAGAAACGCACAGTGTAGTACATAGTATATGAGTGAGTTGCACTGAAAAACTTAGAATATAAGAAATGCACAGTGTAGTACATAGTATATGAGTGAGTTGCACTGAAAAACTTAGAATATAAGAAACGCACAGTGTAGTACATAGTATATGAGTGAGTTGCACTGAAAAACTTAGAATATAAGAAACGCACAGTGTAGTACATAGTATATGAGTGAGTTGCACTGAAAAACTTAGAATATAAGAAACGCACAGTGTAGTACATAGTATATGAGTGAGTTGCACTGAAAAACTTAGAATATAAGAAACGCACAGTGTAGTACATAGTATATGAGTGAGTTGCACTGAAAAACTTAGAATATAAGAAACGCACAGTGTAGTACATAGTATATGAGTGAGTTGCACTGAAAAACTTAGAATATAAGAAACGCACAGTGTAGTACATAGTATATGAGTGAGTTGCACTGAAAAACTTAGAATTTACTGAAAAACCCGCATTACACGAAATGCACAGTGTAGTACATAGTATATGAGTTAGTTGCACTGAAAAACTTAGAATATAAGAAACGCACAGTGTAGTACATAGTATATGAGTGAGTTGCACTGAAAAACTTAGAATTTACTGAAAAACCCGCATTACACGAAATGCACAGTGTAGTACATATTATATGAGTGAGTTGCACTGAAAAACTTAGAATATAAGAAACGCACAGTGTAGTACATAGTATATGAGTGAGTTGCACTGAAAAACTTAGAATATAAGAAACGCACAGTGTAGTACATAGTATATGAGTGAGTTGCACTGAAAAAGTTAGAATATAAGAAACGCACAGTGTAGTACATAGTATATGAGTGAGTTGCACTGAAAAACTTAGAATATAAGAAACGCACAGTGTAGTACATAGTATATGAGTGAGTTGCACTGAAAAACTTAGAATATAAGAAACGCACAGTGTAGTACATAGTATATGAGTGAGTTGCACTGAAAAACTTAGAATTTAGGAAACGCACAGTGTAGTACATAGTATACGAGTGAGTTGCACTGAAAAACTTAGAATTTAGAGAAACGCACAGTGTAGTACATAGTATATGAGTGAGTTGCACTGAAAAACTTAGAATATAAGAAACACACAGTGTAGTACATAGTATATGAGTGAGTTGCACTGAAAAACTTAGAATATAAGAAACGCACAGTGTAGTACATTGTATATGAGTGAGTTGCCCTGAAAAACTTAGAATTTAAGAAACGCACAGTGTAGTACATAGTATATGAGTGAGTTGCACTGAAAAACTTAGAATATAAGAAACGCACAGTGTAGTACATAGTATATGAGTGAGTTGCACTGAAAAACTTAGAATATAAGAAACGCACAGTGTAGTACATAGTATATGAGTGAGTTGCACTGAAAAACTTAGTATTTACTGAAAAACCCGCATTACACGAAATGCACAGTGTAGTACATATTATATGAGTGAGTTGCACTGAAAAACTTAGAATATAAGAAACGCACAGTGTAGTACATAGTATATGAGTGAGTTGCACAGAAAAACTTAGAATATAAGAAACGCACAGTGTAGTACATAGTATATGAGTGAGTTGCACTGAAAAACTTAGAATATAAGAAATGCACAGTGTAGTACATAGTATATGAGTGAGTTGCACTGAAAAACTTAGAATATAAGAAACGCACAGTGTAGTACATAGTATATGAGTGAGTTGCACTGAAAAACTTAGAATATAAGAAACGCACAGTGTAGTACATAGTATATGAGTGAGTTGCACTGAAAAACTTAGAATATAAGAAACGCACAGTGTAGTACATAGTATATGAGTGAGTTGCACTGAAAAACTTAGAATATAAGAAACGCACAGTGTAGTACATAGTATATGAGTGAGTTGCACTGAAAAACTTAGAATATAAGAAACGCACAGTGTAGTACATAGTATATGAGTGAGTTGCACTGAAAAACTTAGAATATAAGAAACGCACAGTGTAGTACATAGTATATGAGTGAGTTGCACTGAAAAACTTAGAATATAAGAAACGCACAGTGTAGTACATAGTATATGAGTGAGTTGCACTGAAAAACTTAGAATTTACTGAAAAACCCGCATTACACGAAATGCACAGTGTAGTACATAGTATATGAGTGAGTTGCACTGAAAAACTTAGAATATAAGAAACGCACAGTGTAGTACATAGTATATGAGTGAGTTGCACTGAAAAACTTAGAATTTACTGAAAAACCCGCATTACACGAAATGCACAGTGTAGTACATATTATATGAGTGAGTTGCACTGAAAAACTTAGAATATAAGAAACGCACAGTGTAGTACATAGTATATGAGTGAGTTGCACTGAAAAACTTAGAATATAAGAAACGAACAGTGTAGTACATAGTATATGAGTGAGTTGCACTGAAAAACTTAGAATATAAGAAACGCACAGTGTAGTACATAGTATATGAGTGAGTTGCACTGAAAAACTTAGAATATAAGAAACGCACAGTGTAGTACATAGTATATGAGTGAGTTGCACTGAAAAACTTAGAATATAAGAAACGCACAGTGTAGTACATAGTATATGAGTGAGTTGCACTGAATAACTTAGAATATAAGAAACGCACAGTGTAGTACATAGTATATGAGTGAGTTGCACTGAAAAACTTAGAATATAAGAAACGCACAGTGTAGTACATAGTATATGAGTGAGTTGCACTGAAAAACTTAGAATTTACTGAAACACCCGCATTACACGAAATGCACAGTGTAGTACATAGTATATGAGTGAGTTGCACTGAAAAACTTAGAATATAAGAAACGCACAGTGTAGTACATAGTATATGAGTGAGTTGCACTTAAAAACTTAGAATATAAGAAACGCACAGTGTAGTACATAGTATATGAGTGAGTTGCACTGAAAAACTTAGAATATAAGAAACGCACAGTGTAGTACATAGTATATGAGTGAGTTGCACTGAAAAACTTAGAATTTACTGAAAAACCCGCATTACACGAAATGCACAGTGTAGTACATAGTATATGAGTGAGTTGCACTGAAAAACTTAGAATATAAGAAACGCACAGTGTAGTACATAGTATATGAGTGAGTTGCACTGAAAAACTTAGAATATAAGAAACGCACAGTGTAGTACATAGTATAAGAGTGAGTTGCACTGAAAAACTTAGAATATAAGAAACGCACAGTGTAGTACATAGTATATGAGTTTGTTGCACTGAAAAACTTAGAATATAAGAAACGCACAGTGTAGTACATAGTATATGAGTGAGTTGCACTGAAAAACTTAGAATTTACTGAAAAACCCGCATTACACGAAATGCACAGTGTAGAACATAGTATATGAGTGAGTTGCACTGAAAAACTTAGAATATAAGAAACGCACAGTGTAGTACATAGTATATGAGTGAGTTGCACTGAAAAACTTAGAATATAAGAAACGCACAGTGTAGTACATAGTATATGAGTGAGTTGCACTGAAAAACTTAGAATATAAGAAACGCACAGTGTAGTACATAGTATATGAGTGAGTTGCACTGAAAAACTTAGAATATAAGAAACGCACAGTGTAGTACATAGTATATGAGTGAGTTGCACTGAAAAACTTAGAATATAAGAAACGCACAGTGTAGTACATAGTATATGAGTGAGTTGCACTGAAAAACTTAGAATATAAGAAACGCACAGTGTAGTACATAGTATATGAGTGAGTTGCACTGAAAAACTTAGAATATAAGAAACGCACATTGTAGTACATAGTATATGAGTGAGTTGCACTGAAAAACTTAGAATAAAAGAAACGCACAGTGTAGTACATAGTATATGAGTGAGTTGCACTGAAAAACTTAGAATTTAAGAAACGCACAGTGTAGTACATAGTATATGAGTGAGTTGCACTGAAAAACTTAGAATATAAGAAACGCACAGTGTAGTACAAAGTATATGAGTGAGTTGCACTGAAAAACTTAGAATATAAGAAACGCACAGTGTAGTACATAGTATATGAGTGAGTTGCACTGAAAAACTTAGAATATAAGAAACGCACAGTGTAGTACATAGTATATGAGTGAGTTGCACTGAAAAACTTAGAATTTACTGAAAAACCCGCATTACACGAAATTCACAGTGTAGTACATATTATATGAGTGAGTTGCACTGAAAAACTTAGAATATAAGAAACGCACAGTGTAGTACATAGTATATGAGTGAGTTGCACTGAAAAACTTAGAATATAAGAAACGCACAGTGTAGTACATAGTATATGAGTGAGTTGCACTGAAAAACTTAGAATATAAGAAACGCACAGTGTAGTACATAGTATATGAGTGAGTTGCACTGAAAAACTTAGAATATAAGAAACGCACAGTGTAGTACATAGTATATGAGTGTGTTGCACTGAAAAACTTAGAATATAAGAAACGCACAGTGTAGTACATAGTATATGAGTGAGTTGCACTGAAAAACTTAGAATTTATGAAACGCACAGTGTAGTACATAGTATATGAGTGAGTTGCACTGAAAAACTTAGAATATAAGAAACGCACAGTGTAGTACAAAGTATATGAGTGAGTTGCACTGAAAAACTTAGAATATAAGAAACGCACAGTGTAGTACATAGTATATGAGTGAGTTGCACTGAAAAACTTAGAATATAAGAAACGCACAGTGTAGTACATAGTATATGAGTGAGTTGCACTGAAAAACTTAGAATATAAGAAACGCACAGTGTAGTACATAGTATATGAGTGAGTTGCACTGAAAAATTAGAATATAAGAAACGCACAGTGTAGTACATAGTATATGAGTGAGTTGCACTGAAAAACTTAGAATATAAGAAACGCACAGTGTAGTACATAGTATATGAGTGAGTTGCACTGAAAAACTTAGAATATAAGAAACGCACAGTGTAGTACATACTATATGAGTGAGTTGCACTGAAAAACTTAGAATTTAATAAACGCACAGTGTACTACATAGTATATGAGTGAGTTGCACTGAAAAACTTAGAATATAAGAAACGCACAGTGTAGTACAAAGTATATGAGTGAGTTGCACTGAAAAACTTAGAATATAAGAAACGCACAGTGTAGTACATAGTATATGAGTGAGTTGCACTGAAAAACTTAGAATTTACTGAAAAACCGCATTACACGAAATGCACAGTGTAGTACATATTATATGAGTGAGTTGCACTGAAAAATTTAGAATATAAGAAACGCACAGTGTAGTACATAGTATATGAGTGAGTTGCACTGAAAAACTTAGAATATAAGAAACGCACAGTGTAGTACATAGTATATGAGTGAGTTGCACTGAAAAACTTAGAATATAAGAAACGCACAGTGTAGTACATAGTATATGAGTGAGTTGCACTGAAAAACTTAGAATATAAGAAACGCACAGTGTAGTACATAGTATATGAGTGAGTTGCACTGAAAAACTTAGAATTTAGAGAAATGCACAGTGTAGTACATAGTATATGAGTGAGTTGCACTGAAAAACTTAGAATTTAGAGAAACGCACAGTGTAGTACATAGTATATGAGTGAGTTGCACTGAAAAACTTAGAATATAAGAAACACACAGTGTAGTACATAGTATATGAGTGAGTTGCACTGAAAAACTTAGAATATAAGAAACGCACAGTGTAGTACATTGTATATGAGTGAGTTGCACTGAAAAACTTAGAATTTAAGAAACGCACAGTGTAGTACATAGTATATGAGTGAGTTGCACTGAAAAACTTAGAATATAAGAAACGCACAGTGTAGTACATAGTATATGAGTGAGTTGCACTGAAAAACTTAGAATATAAGAAACGCACAGTGTAGTACATAGTATATGAGTGAGTTGCACTGAAAAACTTAGAATATAAGAAACGCACCATGTAGTACATAGTATATGAGTGAGTTCCACTGAAAAACTTAGAATATAAGAAACGCACAGTGTAGTACATAGTATATGAGTGAGTTGCACTGAAAAACTTAGAATTTACTGAAAAACCCGCATTACACGAAATGCACAGTGTAGTACATAGTATATGAGTGAGTTGCACTGAAAAACTTAGAATATAAGAAACGCACAGTGTAGTACATAGTATATGAGTGAGTTGCACTGAAAAACTTAGAATATAAGAAACGCACAGTGTAGTACATAGTATATGAGTGAGTTGCACTGAAAAACTTAGAATATAAGAAACTCACAGTGTAGTACATAGTATATGAGTGAGTTGCACTGAAAAACTTAGAATATAAGAAACGCACAGTGTAGTACATAGTATATGAGTGAGTTGCACTGAAAAACTTAGAATATAAGAAACGCATAGTGTAGTACATAGTATATGAGTGAGTTGCACTGAAAAACTTAGAATTTAGGAAACGCACAGTGTAGTACATAGTATATGAGTGAGTTGCACTGAAAAACTTAGAATTTAGAGAAACGCACAGTGTAGTACATAGTATATGAGTGAGTTGCACTGAAAAACTTAGAATATAAGAAACGCACAGTGTAGTACATAGTATATGAGTGAGTTGCACTGAAAAACTTAGAATTTACTGAAAAACCCGCATTACACGAAATGCACAGTGTAGTACATATTATATGAGTGAGTTGCACTGAAAAACTTAGAATATAAGAAACGCACAGTGTAGTACATAGTATATGAGTGAGTTGCACTGAAAAACTTAGAATATAAGAATCGCACAGTGTAGTACATAGTATATGAGTTTGTTGCACTGAAAAACTTAGAATATAAGAAACGCACAGTGTAGTACATAGTATATGAGTGAGTTGCACTGAAAAACTTAGAATTTACTGAAAAACCCGCATTACACGAAATGCACAGTGTAGTACATAGTATATGAGTGAGTTGCACTGAAAAACTTAGAATATAAGAAACGCACAGTGTAGTACATAGTATATGAGTGAGTTGCACTGAAAAACTTAGAATATAAGAAACGCACAGTGTAGTACATAGTATATGAGTGAGTTGCACTGAAAAACTTAGAATATAAGAAACGCACAGTGTAGTACATAGTATATGAGTGAGTTGCACTGAAAAACTTAGAATATAAGAAACGCACAGTGTAGTGCATAGTATATGAGTGAGTTGCACTGAAAAACTTAGAATATAAGAAACGCACAGTGTAGTACATAGTATATGAGTGAGTTGCACTGAAAAACTTAGAATATAAGAAACGCACAGTGTAGTACATAGTATATGAGTGAGTTGCACTGAAAAACTTAGAATATAAGAAACGCACAGTGTAGTGCATAGTATATGAGTGAGTTGCACTGAAAAACTTAGAATATAAGAAACGCACAGTGTAGTACATAGTATATGAGTGAGTTGCACTGAAAAACTTAGAATATAAGAAACGCACAGTGTAGTACATAGTATATGAGTGAGTTGCACTGAAAAACTTAGAATATAAGAAACGCACAGTGTAGTACATAGTATATGAGTGAGTTGCACTGAAAAACTTAGAATATAAGAAACGCACAGTGTAGTACATAGTATAAGAGTGAGTTGCACTGAAAAACTTAGAATATAAGAAACGCACAGTGTAGTACATAGTATATGAGTGAGTTGCACTGAAAAACTTAGAATTTAAGAAACGCACAGTGTAGTACATAGTATATGAGTGAGTTGCACTGAAAAACTTAGAATATAAGAAACGCACAGTGTAGTACAAAGTATATGAGTGAGTTGCACTGAAAAACTTAGAATATAAGAAACGCACAGTGTAGTACATAGTATATGAGTGAGTTGCACTGAAAAACTTAGAATATAAGAAACGCACAGTGTAGTACATAGTATATGAGTGAGTTGCACTGAAAAACTTAGAATTTACTGAAAAACCCGCATTACACGAAATGCACAGTGTAGTACATATTATATGAGTGAGTTGCACTGAAAAACTTAGAATATAAGAAACGTACAGTGTAGTACATAGTATATGAGTGAGTTGCACTGAAAAACTTAGAATATAAGAAACGCACAGTGTAGTACATAGTATATGAGTGAGTTGCACTGAAAAACTTAGAATATAAGAAACGCACAGTGTAGTACATAGTATATGAGTGAGTTGCACTGAAAAACTTAGAATATAAGAAACGCACAGTGTAGTACATAGTATATGAGTGAGTTGCACTGAAAAACTTAGAATATAAGAAACGCACAGTGTAGTACATAGTATATGAGTGAGTTGCACTGAAAAACTTAGAATATAAGAAACGCACAGTGTAGTACATAGTATATGAGTGAGTTGCACTGAAAAACTTAGAATATAAGAAACGCACAGTGTAGTACATAGTATATGAGTGAGTTGCACTGAAAAACTTAGAATTTATGAAACGCACAGTGTAGTACATAGTATATGAGTGAGTTGCACTGAAAAACTTAGAATATAAGAAACGCACAGTGTAGTACAAAGTATATGAGTGAGTTGCACTGAAAAACTTAGAATATAAGAAACGCACAGTGTAGTACATAGTATATGAGTGAGTTGCACTGAAAAACTTAGAATATAAGAAACGCACAGTGTAGTACATAGTATATGAGTGAGTTGCACTGAAAAACTTAGAATTTACTGAAAAACCCGCATTACACGAAATGCACAGTGTAGTACATAGTATATGAGTGAGTTGCACTGAAAAACTTAGAATATAAGAAACGCACAGTGTAGTACATAGTATATGAGTGAGTTGCACTGAAAAACTTAGAATATAAGAAACGCACAGTGTAGTACATAGTATATGAGTGAGTTGCACTGAAAAACTTAGAATATAAGAAACGCACAGTGTAGTACATAGTATATGAGTGAGTTGCACTGAAAAACTTAGAATTTACTGAAAAACCCGCATTACACGAAATGCACAGTGTAGTACATATTATATGAGTGAGTTGCACTGAAAAACTTAGAATATAAGAAACGCACAGTGTAGTACATAGTATATGAGTGAGTTGCACTGAAAAACTTAGAATATAAGAAACGCACAGTGTAGTACATAGTATATGAGTGAGTTGCACTGAAAAACTTAGAATATAAGAAACGCACAGTGTAGTACATAGTATATGAGTGAGTTGCACTGAAAAACTTAGAATATAAGAAACGCACAGTGTAGTACATAGTATATGAGTGAGTTGCACTGAAAAACTTAGAATATAAGAAACGCACAGTGTAGTACATAGTATATGAGTGAGTTGCACTGAAAAACTTAGAATATAAGAAACGCACAGTGTAGTACATAGTATATGAGTGAGTTGCACTGAAAAACTTAGAATATAAGAAACGCACAGTGTAGTACATAGTATATGAGTGAGTTGCACTGAAAAACTTAGAATTTATGAAACGCACAGTGTAGTACATAGTATATGAGTGAGTTGCACTGAAAAACTTAGAATATAAGAAACGCACAGTGTAGTACAAAGTATATGAGTGAGTTGCACTGAAAAACTTAGAATATAAGAAACGCACAGTGTAGTACATAGTATATGAGTGAGTTGCACTGAAAAACTTAGAATATAAGAAACGCACAGTGTAGTACATAGTATATGAGTGAGTTGCACTGAAAAACTTAGAATTTACTGAAAAACCCGCATTACACGAAATGCACAGTGTAGTACATATTATATGAGTGAGTTGCACTGAAAAACTTAGAATATAAGAAACGCACAGTGTAGTACAAAGTATATGAGTGAGTTGCACTGAAAAACTTAGAATATAAGAAACGCATAGTGTAGTACATAGTATATGAGTGAGTTGCACTGAAAAACTTAGAATATAAGAAACGCACAGTGTAGTACATAGTATATGAGTGAGTTGCACTGAAAAACTTAGAATATAAGAAACGCACAGTGTAGTACATACTATATGAGTGAGTTGCACTGAAAAACTTAGAATTTAATAAACGCACAGTGTACTACATAGTATATGAGTGAGTTGCACTGAAAAACTTAGAATATAAGAAACGCACAGTGTAGTACAAAGTATATGAGTGAGTTGCACTGAAAAACTTAGAATATAAGAAACGCACAGTGTAGTACATAGTATATGAGTGAGTTGCACTGAAAAACTTAGAATTTACTGAAAAACCGCATTACACGAAATGCACAGTGTAGTACATATTATATGAGTGAGTTGCACTGAAAAATTTAGAATATAAGAAACGCACAGTGTAGTACATAGTATATGAGTGAGTTGCACTGAAAAACTTAGAATATAAGAAACGCACAGTGTAGTACATAGTATATGAGTGAGTTGCACTGAAAAACTTAGAATATAAGAAACGCACAGTGTAGTACATAGTATATGAGTGAGTTGCACTGAAAAACTTAGAATATAAGAAACGCACAGTGTAGTACATAGTATATGAGTGAGTTGCACTGAAAAACTTAGAATATAAGAAACGCACAGTGTAGTACATAGTATATGAGTGAGTTGCACTGAAAAACTTAGAATATACGAAACGCACAGTGTAGTACATAGTATATGAGTGAGTTGCACTGAAAAACTTAGAATATAAGAAACGCACAGTGTAGTACATAGTATATGAGTGAGTTGCACTGAAAAACTTAGAATATAAGAAACGCACAGTGTAGTACATAGTATATGAGTGAGTTGCACTGAAAAACTTAGAATTTAGAGAAACGCACAGTGTAGTACATAGTATATGAGTGAGTTGCACTGAAAAACTTAGAATTTAGAGAAACGCACAGTGTAGTACATAGTATATGAGTGAGTTGCACTGAAAAACTTAGAATATAAGAAACACACAGTGTAGTACATAGTATATGAGTGAGTTGCACTGAAAAACTTAGAATATAAGAAACGCACAGTGTAGTACATTGTATATGAGTGAGTTGCACTGAAAAACTTAGAATTTAAGAAACGCACAGTGTAGTACATAGTATATGAGTGAGTTGCACTGAAAAACTTAGAATATAAGAAACGCACAGTGTAGTACATAGTATATGAGTGAGTTGCACTGAAAAACTTAGAATATAAGAAACGCACAGTGTAGTACATAGTATATGAGTGAGTTGCACTGAAAAACTTAGAATATAAGAAACGCACAGTGTATAGTATATGAGTGAGTTGCACTGAAAAACTTAGAATATAAGAAACGCACAGTGTAGTACATAGTATATGAGTGAGTTCCACTGAAAAACTTAGAATATAAGAAACGCACAGTGTAGTACATAGAATATGAGTGAGTTGCACTGAAAAACTTAGAATTTACTGAAAAACCCGCATTACACGAAATGCACAGTGTAGTACATAGTATATGAGTGAGTTGCACTGAAAAACTTAGAATATAAGAAACGCACAGTGTAGTACATAGTATATGAGTGAGTTGCACTGAAAAACTTAGAATATAAGAAACGCACAGTGTAGTACATAGTATATGAGTGAGTTGCACTGAAAAACTTAGAATATAAGAAACGCACAGTGTAGTACATAGTATATGAGTGAGTTGCACTGAAAAACTTAGAATATAAGAAACGCACAGTGTAGTACATAGTATATGAGTGAGTTGCACTGAAAAACTTAGAATATAAGAAACGCACAGTGTAGTACATAGTATATGAGTGAGTAGCACTGAAAAACTTAGAATTTAGGAAACGCACAGTGTAGTACATAGTATATGAGTGAGTTGCACTGAAAAACTTAGAATTTAGAGAAACGCACAGTGTAGTACATAGTATATGAGTGAGTTGCACTGAAAAACTTAGAATATAAGAAACGCACAGTGTAGTACATTGTATATGAGTGAGTTGCACTGAAAAACTTAGAATTTAAGAAACGCACAGTGTAGTACATAGTATATGAGTGAGTTGCACTGAAAAACTTAGAATATAAGAAACGCACAGTGTAGTACATAGTATATGAGTGAGTTGCACTGAAAAACTTAGAATATAAGAAACGCACAGTGTAGTACATAGTATATGAGTGAGTTGCACTGAAAAACTTAGAATATAAGAAACGCACAGTGTATAGTATATGAGTGAGTTGCACTGAAAAACTTAGAATATAAGAAACGCACAGTGTAGTACATAGTATATGAGTGAGTTCCACTGAAAAACTTAGAATATAAGAAACGCACAGTGTAGTACATAGTATATGAGTGAGTTGCACTGAAAAACTTAGAATTTACTGAAAAACCCGCATTACACGAAATGCACAGTGTAGTACATAGTATATGAGTGAGTTCCACTGAAAAACTTAGAATATAAGAAACGCACAGTGTAGTACATAGTATATGAGTGAGTTGCACTGAAAAACTTAGAATATAAGAAACGCACAGTGTAGTACATAGTATATGAGTGAGTTGCACTGAAAAACTTAGAATATAAGAAACGCACAGTGTAGTACATAGTATATGAGTGAGTTGCACTGAAAAACTTAGAATTTACTGAAAAACCCGCATTACACGAAATGCACAGTGTAGTACATAGTATATGAGTGAGTTGCACTGAAAAACTTAGAATATAAGAAACGCACAGTGTAGTACATAGTATATGAGTGAGTTGCACTGAAAAACTTAGAATTTAGAGAAACGCACAGAGTAGTACATAGTATATGAGTGAGTTGCACTGAAAAACTTAGAATATAAGAAACGCACAGTGTAGTACATAGTATATGAGTGAGTTGCACTGAAAAACTTAGAATATAAGAAACGCACAGTGTAGTACATTGTATATGAGTGAGTTGCACTGAAAAACTTAGAATTTAAGAAACGCACAGTGTAGTACATAGTATATGAGTGAGTTGCACTGAAAAACTTAGAATATAAGAAACGCACAGTGTAGTACATAGTATATGAGTGAGTTGCACTGAAAAACTTAGAATATAAGAAACGCACAGTGTAGTACATAGTATATGAGTGAGTTGCACTGAAAAACTTAGAATATAAGAAACGCACAGTGTAGTACATAGTATATGAGTGAGTTGCACTGAAAAACTTAGAATATAAGAAACGCACAGTGTAGTACATAGTATATGAGTGAGTTGCACTGAAAAACTTAGAATTTAGAGAAACGCACAGTGTAGTACATAGTATATGAGTGATTTGCACTGAAAAACTTAGAATTTAGAGAAACGCACAGAGTAGTACATAGTATATGAGTGAGTTGCACTGAAAAACTTAGAATATAAGAAACGCACAGTGTAGTACATAGTATATGAGTGAGTTGCACTGAAAAACTTAGAATATAAGAAACGCACAGTGTAGTACATTGTATATGAGTGAGTTGCACTGAAAAACTTAGAATTTAAGAAACGCACAGTGTAGTACATAGTATATGAGTGAGTTGCACTGAAAAACTTAGAATATAAGAAACGCACAGTGTAGTACATAGTATATGAGTGAGTTGCACTGAAAAACTTAGAATATAAGAAACGCACAGTGTAGTACATAGTATATGAGTGAGTTGCACTGAAAAACTTAGAATATAAGAAACGCACAGTGTAGTACATAGTATATGAGTGAGTTGCACTGAAAAACTTAGAATATAAGAAACGCACAGTGTAGTACATAGTATATGAGTGAGTTGCACTGAAAAACTTAGAATTTAGAGAAACGCACAGAGTAGTACATAGTATATGAGTGAGTTGCACTGAAAAACTTAGAATATAAGAAACGCACAGTGTAGTACATAGTATATGAGTGAGTTGCACTGAAAAACTTAGAATATAAGAAACGCACAGTGTAGTACATAGTATATGAGTGAGTTGCACTGAAAAACTTAGAATTTAGAGAAACGCACAGAGTAGTACATAGTATATGAGTGAGTTGCACTGAAAAACTTAGAATATAAGAAACGCACAGTGTAGTACATAGTATATGAGTGAGTTGCACTGAAAAACTTAGAATATAAGAAACGCACAGTGTAGTACATAGTATATGAGTGAGTTGCACTGAAAAACTTAGAATATAAGAAACGCACAGTGTAGTACATAGTATATGAGTGAGTTGCACTGAAAAACTTAGAATATAAGAAACGCACAGTGTAGTACATAGTATATGAGTGAGTTGCACTGAAAAACTTAGAATATAAGAAACGCACAGTGTAGTACATAGTATATGAGTGAGTTGCACTGAAAAACTTAGAATATAAGAAACGCACAGTGTAGTACATAGTATATGAGTGAGTTGCACTGAAAAACTTAGAATATAAGAAACGCACAGTGTAGTACATAGTATATGAGTGAGTTGCACTGAAAAACTTAGAATTTAGAGAAACGCACAGAGTAGTACATAGTATATGAGTGAGTTGCACTGAAAAACTTAGAATATAAGAAACGCACAGTGTAGTACATAGTATATGAGTGAGTTGCACTGAAAAACTTAGAATATAAGAAACGCACAGTGTAGTACATAGTATATGAGTGAGTTGCACTGAAAAACTTAGAATTTAGAGAAACGCACAGAGTAGTACATAGTATATGAGTGAGTTGCACTGAAAAACTTAGAATATAAGAAACGCACAGTGTAGTACATAGTATATGAGTGAGTTGCACTGAAAAACTTAGAATATAAGAAACGCACAGTGTAGTACATAGTATATGAGTGAGTTGCACTGAAAAACTTAGAATATAAGAAACGTACAGTGTAGTACATAGTATATGAGTGAGTTGCACTGAAAAACTTAGAATATAAGAAACGCACAGTGTAGTACATAGTATATGAGTGAGTTGCACTGAAAAACTTAGAATATAAGAAACGCACAGTGTATAGTATATGAGTGAGTTGCACTGAAAAACTTAGAATATAAGAAACGCACAGTGTAGTACATAGTATATGAGTGAGTTCCACTGAAAAACTTAGAATATAAGAAACGCACAGTGTAGTACATAGTATATGAGTGAGTTGCACTGAAAAACTTAGAATTTACTGAAAAACCCGCATTACACGAAATGCACAGTGTAGTACATAGTATATGAGTGAGTTGCACTGAAAAACTTAGAATATAAGAAACGCACAGTGTAGTACATAGTATATGAGTGAGTTGCACTGAAAAACTTAGAATATAAGAAACGCACAGTGTAGTACATAGTATATGAGTGAGTTGCACTGAAAAACTTAGAATATAAGAAACGCACAGTGTAGTACATAGTATATGAGTGAGTTGCACTGAAAAACTTAGAATATAAGAAACGCACAGTGTAGTACATAGTATATGAGTGAGTTGCACTGAAAAACTTAGAATTTACTGAAAAACCCGCATTACACGAAATGCACTGTGTAGTACATAGTATATGAGTGAGTTGTACTGAAAAACTTAGAATATAAGAAACGCACAGTGTAGTACATAGTATATGAGTGAGTTGAACTGAAAAACTTAGAATATAAGAAACGCACAGTGTAGTACATAGTATATGAGTGAGTTGCACTGAAAAACTTAGAATATAAGAAACGCACAGTGTAGTACATAGTATATGAGTGAGTGTCACTGAAAAACTTAGAATATAAGAAACGCACAGTGTAGTACATAGTATATGAGTGAGTTGCACTGAAAAACTTAGAATATAAGAAACGCACAGTGTAGTACATAGTATATGAGTGAGTTGCACTGTAAAACTTAGAATATAAGAAACGCACAGTGTAGTACATAGTATATGAGTGAGTTGCACTGAAAAACTTAGAATTTACTGAAAAACCCGCATTACACGAAATGCACAGTGTAGTACATAGTATATGAGTGAGTTGCACTGAAAAACTTAGAATATAAGAAACGCACAGTGTAGTACATAGTATATGAGTGAGTTGCACTGAAAAACTTAGAATATAAGAAACGCACAGTGTAGTACATAGTATATGAGTGAGTTGCACTGAAAAACTTAGAATATAAGAAACGCACAGTGTAGTACATAGTATATGAGTGAGTTCCACTGAAAAACTTAGAATATAAGAAACGCACAGTGTAGTACATAGTATATGAGTGAGTTGCACTGAAAAACTTAGAATTTACTGAAAAACCCGCATTACACGAAATGCACAGTGTAGTACATAGTATATGAGTGAGTTGCACTGAAAAACTTAGAATATAAGAAACGCACAGTGTAGTACATAGTATATGAGTGAGTTGCACTGAAAAACTTAGAATATAAGAAACGCACAGTGTAGTACATAGTATATGAGTGAGTTGCACTGAAAAACTTAGAATATAAGAAACGCACAGTGTAGTACATAGTATATGAGTGAGTTGCACTGAAAAACTTAGAATTTACTGAAAAACCCGCATTACACGAAATGCACAGTGTAGTACATAGTATATGAGTGAGTTGCACTGAAAAACTTAGAATATAAGAAACGCACAGTGTAGTACATAGTATATGAGTGAGTTGCACTGAAAAACTTAGAATATAAGAAACGCACAGTGTAGTACATAGTATATGAGTGAGTTGCACTGAAAAACTTAGAATATAAGAAACGCACAGTGTAGTACATAGTATATGAGTGAGTTGCACTGAAAAACTTAGAATATAAGAAACGCACAGTGTAGTACATAGTATATGAGTGAGTTGCACTGAAAAACTTAGAATATAAGAAACGCACAGTGTAGTACATAGTATATGAGTGAGTTGCACTGAAAAACTTAGAATTTAGAGAAACGCACAGTGTAGTACATAGTATATGAGTGAGTTGCACTGAAAACTTAGAATTTAGAGAAACGCACAGTGTAGTACATAGTATATGAGTGAGTTGCACTGAAAAACTTAGAATATAAGAAACGCACAGTGTAGTACATAGTATATGAGTGAGTTGCACTGAAAAACTTAGAATATAAGAAACGCACAGTGTAGTACATAGTATATGAGTGAGTTGCACTGAAAAACTTAGAATATAAGAAACGCACAGTGTAGTACATAGTATATGAGTGAGTTGCACTGAAAAACTTAGAATTTAGAGAAACGCACAGAGTAGTACATAGTATATGAGTGAGTTGCACTGAAAAACTTAGAATATAAGAAACGCACAGTGTAGTACATAGTATATGAGTGAGTTGCACTGAAAAACTTAGAATATAAGAAACGCACAGTGTAGTACATTGTATATGAGTGAGTTGCACTGAAAAACTTAGAATTTAAGAAACGCACAGTGTAGTACATAGTATATGAGTGAGTTGCACTGAAAAACTTAGAATATAAGAAACGCACAGTGTAGTACATAGTATATGAGTGAGTTGCACTGAAAAACTTAGAATATAAGAAACGCACAGTGTAGTACATAGTATATGAGTGAGTTGCACTGAAAAACTTAGAATATAAGAAACGCACAGTGTAGTACATAGTATATGAGTGAGTTGCACTGAAAAACTTAGAATATAAGAAACGCACAGTGTAGTACATAGTATATGAGTGAGTTGCACTGAAAAACTTAGAATTTAGAGAAACGCACAGTGTAGTACATAGTATATGAGTGAGTTGCACTGAAAAACTTAGAATTTAGAGAAACGCACAGAGTAGTACATAGTATATGAGTGAGTTGCACTGAAAAACTTAGAATATAAGAAACGCACAGTGTAGTACATAGTATATGAGTGAGTTGCACTGAAAAACTTAGAATATAAGAAACGCACAGTGTAGTACATTGTATATGAGTGAGTTGCACTGAAAAACTTAGAATTTAAGAAACGCACAGTGTAGTACATAGTATATGAGTGAGTTGCACTGAAAAACTTAGAATATAAGAAACGCACAGTGTAGTACATAGTATATGAGTGAGTTGCACTGAAAAACTTAGAATATAAGAAACGCACAGTGTAGTACATAGTATATGAGTGAGTTCCACTGAAAAACTTAGAATATAAGAAACGCACAGTGTAGTACATAGTATATGAGTGAGTTGCACTGAAAAACTTAGAATATAAGAAACGCACAGTGTAGTACATAGTATATGAGTGAGTTGCACTGAAAAACTTAGAATATAAGAAACGCACAGTGTAGTACATAGTATATGAGTGAGTTGCACTGAAAAACTTAGAATTTAGAGAAACGCACAGTGTAGTACATAGTATATGAGTGAGTTGCACTGAAAAACTTAGAATTTAGAGAAACGCACAGTGTAGTACATAGTATATGAGTGAGTTGCACTGAAAAACTTAGAATATAAGAAACGCACAGTGTAGTACATAGTATATGAGTGAGTTGCACTGAAAAACTTAGAATATAAGAAACGCACAGTGTAGTACATAGTATATGAGTGAGTTGCACTGAAAAACTTAGAATATAAGAAACGCACAGTGTAGTACATAGTATATGAGTGAGTTGCACTGAAAAACTTAGAATTTAGAGAAACGCACAGAGTAGTACATAGTATATGAGTGAGTTGCACTGAAAAACTTAGAATATAAGAAACGCACAGTGTAGTACATAGTATATGAGTGAGTTGCACTGAAAAACTTAGAATATAAGAAACGCACAGTGTAGTACATTGTATATGAGTGAGTTGCACTGAAAAACTTAGAATTTAAGAAACGCACAGTGTAGTACATAGTATATGAGTGAGTTGCACTGAAAAACTTAGAATATAAGAAACGCACAGTGTAGTACATAGTATATGAGTGAGTTGCACTGAAAAACTTAGAATATAAGAAACGCACAGTGTAGTACATAGTATATGAGTGAGTTGCACTGAAAAACTTAGAATATAAGAAACGCACAGTGTAGTACATAGTATATGAGTGAGTTGCACTGAAAAACTTAGAATATAAGAAACGCACAGTGTAGTACATAGTATATGAGTGAGTTGCACTGAAAAACTTAGAATTTAGAGAAACGCACAGTGTAGTACATAGTATATGAGTGAGTTGCACTGAAAAACTTAGAATTTAGAGAAACGCACAGAGTAGTACATAGTATATGAGTGAGTTGCACTGAAAAACTTAGAATATAAGAAACGCACAGTGTAGTACATAGTATATGAGTGAGTTGCACTGAAAAACTTAGAATATAAGAAACGCACAGTGTAGTACATTGTATATGAGTGAGTTGCACTGAAAAACTTAGAATTTAAGAAACGCACAGTGTAGTACATAGTATATGAGTGAGTTGCACTGAAAAACTTAGAATATAAGAAACGCACAGTGTAGTACATAGTATATGAGTGAGTTGCACTGAAAAACTTAGAATATAAGAAACGCACAGTGTAGTACATAGTATATGAGTGAGTTGCACTGAAAAACTTAGAATATAAGAAACGCACAGTGTAGTACATAGTATATGAGTGAGTTGCACTGAAAAACTTAGAATATAAGAAACGCACAGTGTAGTACATAGTATATGAGTGAGTTGCACTGAAAAACTTAGAATTTAGAGAAACGCACAGAGTAGTACATAGTATATGAGTGAGTTGCACTGAAAAACTTAGAATATAAGAAACGCACAGTGTAGTACATAGTATATGAGTGAGTTGCACTGAAAAACTTAGAATATAAGAAACGCACAGTGTAGTACATAGTATATGAGTGAGTTGCACTGAAAAACTTAGAATTTAGAGAAACGCACAGAGTAGTACATAGTATATGAGTGAGTTGCACTGAAAAACTTAGAATATAAGAAACGCACAGTGTAGTACATAGTATATGAGTGAGTTGCACTGAAAAACTTAGAATATAAGAAACGCACAGTGTAGTACATAGTATATGAGTGAGTTGCACTGAAAAACTTAGAATATAAGAAACGCACAGTGTAGTACATAGTATATGAGTGAGTTGCACTGAAAAACTTAGAATATAAGAAACGCACAGTGTAGTACATAGTATATGAGTGAGTTGCACTGAAAAACTTAGAATATAAGAAACGCACAGTGTAGTACATAGTATATGAGTGAGTTGCACTGAAAAACTTAGAATATAAGAAACGCACAGTGTAGTACATAGTATATGAGTGAGTTGCACTGAAAAACTTAGAATATAAGAAACGCACAGTGTAGTACATAGTATATGAGTGAGTTGCACTGAAAAACTTAGAATTTAGAGAAACGCACAGAGTAGTACATAGTATATGAGTGAGTTGCACTGAAAAACTTAGAATATAAGAAACGCACAGTGTAGTACATAGTATATGAGTGAGTTGCACTGAAAAACTTAGAATATAAGAAACGCACAGTGTAGTACATAGTATATGAGTGAGTTGCACTGAAAAACTTAGAATTTAGAGAAACGCACAGAGTAGTACATAGTATATGAGTGAGTTGCACTGAAAAACTTAGAATATAAGAAACGCACAGTGTAGTACATAGTATATGAGTGAGTTGCACTGAAAAACTTAGAATATAAGAAACGCACAGTGTAGTACATAGTATATGAGTGAGTTGCACTGAAAAACTTAGAATATAAGAAACGTACAGTGTAGTACATAGTATATGAGTGAGTTGCACTGAAAAACTTAGAATATAAGAAACGCACAGTGTAGTACATAGTATATGAGTGAGTTGCACTGAAAAACTTAGAATATAAGAAACGCACAGTGTATAGTATATGAGTGAGTTGCACTGAAAAACTTAGAATATAAGAAACGCACAGTGTAGTACATAGTATATGAGTGAGTTCCACTGAAAAACTTAGAATATAAGAAACGCACAGTGTAGTACATAGTATATGAGTGAGTTGCACTGAAAAACTTAGAATTTACTGAAAAACCCGCATTACACGAAATGCACAGTGTAGTACATAGTATATGAGTGAGTTGCACTGAAAAACTTAGAATATAAGAAACGCACAGTGTAGTACATAGTATATGAGTGAGTTGCACTGAAAAACTTAGAATATAAGAAACGCACAGTGTAGTACATAGTATATGAGTGAGTTGCACTGAAAAACTTAGAATATAAGAAACGCACAGTGTAGTACATAGTATATGAGTGAGTTGCACTGAAAAACTTAGAATATAAGAAACGCACAGTGTAGTACATAGTATATGAGTGAGTTGCACTGAAAAACTTAGAATTTACTGAAAAACCCGCATTACACGAAATGCACAGTGTAGTACATAGTATATGAGTGAGTTGTACTGAAAAACTTAGAATATAAGAAACGCACAGTGTAGTACATAGTATATGAGTGAGTTGCACTGAAAAACTTAGAATATAAGAAACGCACAGTGTAGTACATAGTATATGAGTGAGTTGCACTGAAAAACTTAGAATATAAGAAACGCACAGTGTAGTACATAGTATATGAGTGAGTGTCACTGAAAAACTTAGAATATAAGAAACGCACAGTGTAGTACATAGTATATGAGTGAGTTGCACTGAAAAACTTAGAATATAAGAAACGCACAGTGTAGTACATAGTATATGAGTGAGTTGCACTGTAAAACTTAGAATATAAGAAACGCACAGTGTAGTACATAGTATATGAGTGAGTTGCACTGAAAAACTTAGAATTTACTGAAAAACCCGCATTACACGAAATGCACAGTGTAGTACATAGTATATGAGTGAGTTGCACTGAAAAACTTAGAATATAAGAAACGCACAGTGTAGTACATAGTATATGAGTGAGTTGCACTGAAAAACTTAGAATATAAGAAACGCACAGTGTAGTACATAGTATATGAGTGAGTTGCACTGAAAAACTTAGAATATAAGAAACGCACAGTGTAGTACATAGTATATGAGTGAGTTCCACTGAAAAACTTAGAATATAAGAAACGCACAGTGTAGTACATAGTATATGAGTGAGTTGCACTGAAAAACTTAGAATTTACTGAAAAACCCGCATTACACGAAATGCACAGTGTAGTACATAGTATATGAGTGAGTTGCACTGAAAAACTTAGAATATAAGAAACGCACAGTGTAGTACATAGTATATGAGTGAGTTGCACTGAAAAACTTAGAATATAAGAAACGCACAGTGTAGTACATATGAGTGAGTTGCACTGAAAAACTTAGAATATAAGAAACGCACAGTGTAGTACATAGTATATGAGTGAGTTGCACTGAAAAACTTAGAATTTACTGAAAAACCCGCATTACACGAAATGCACAGTGTAGTACATAGTATATGAGTGAGTTGCACTGAAAAACTTAGAATATAAGAAACGCACAGTGTAGTACATAGTATATGAGTGAGTTGCACTGAAAAACTTAGAATATAAGAAACGCACAGTGTAGTACATAGTATATGAGTGAGTTGCACTGAAAAACTTAGAATATAAGAAACGCACAGTGTAGTACATAGTATATGAGTGAGTTGCACTGAAAAACTTAGAATATAAGAAACGCACAGTGTAGTACATAGTATATGAGTGAGTTGCACTGAAAAACTTAGAATATAAGAAACGCACAGTGTAGTACATAGTATATGAGTGAGTTGCACTGAAAAACTTAGAATTTAGAGAAACGCACAGTGTAGTACATAGTATATGAGTGAGTTGCACTGAAAACTTAGAATTTAGAGAAACGCACAGTGTAGTACATAGTATATGAGTGAGTTGCACTGAAAAACTTAGAATATAAGAAACGCACAGTGTAGTACATAGTATATGAGTGAGTTGCACTGAAAAACTTAGAATATAAGAAACGCACAGTGTAGTACATAGTATATGAGTGAGTTGCACTGAAAAACTTAGAATATAAGAAACGCACAGTGTAGTACATAGTATATGAGTGAGTTGCACTGAAAAACTTAGAATTTAGAGAAACGCACAGAGTAGTACATAGTATATGAGTGAGTTGCACTGAAAAACTTAGAATATAAGAAACGCACAGTGTAGTACATAGTATATGAGTGAGTTGCACTGAAAAACTTAGAATATAAGAAACGCACAGTGTAGTACATTGTATATGAGTGAGTTGCACTGAAAAACTTAGAATTTAAGAAACGCACAGTGTAGTACATAGTATATGAGTGAGTTGCACTGAAAAACTTAGAATATAAGAAACGCACAGTGTAGTACATAGTATATGAGTGAGTTGCACTGAAAAACTTAGAATATAAGAAACGAACAGTGTAGTACATAGTATATGAGTGAGTTGCACTGAAAAACTTAGAATATAAGAAACGCACAGTGTAGTACATAGTATATGAGTGAGTTGCACTGAAAAACTTAGAATTTAGAGAAACGCACAGTGTAGTACATAGTATATGAGTGAGTTGCACTGAAAAACTTAGAATTTAGAGAAACGCACAGAGTAGTACATAGTATATGAGTGAGTTGCACTGAAAAACTTAGAATATAAGAAACGCACAGTGTAGTACATAGTATATGAGTGAGTTGCACTGAAAAACTTAGAATATAAGAAACGCACAGTGTAGTACATTGTATATGAGTGAGTTGCACTGAAAAACTTAGAATTTAAGAAACGCACAGTGTAGTACATAGTATATGAGTGAGTTGCACTGAAAAACTTAGAATATAAGAAACGCACAGTGTAGTACATAGTATATGAGTGAGTTGCACTGAAAAACTTAGAATATAAGAAACGCACAGTGTAGTACATAGTATATGAGTGAGTTCCACTGAAAAACTTAGAATATAAGAAACGCACAGTGTAGTACATAGTATATGAGTGAGTTGCACTGAAAAACTTAGAATTTACTGAAAAACCCGCATTACACGAAATGCACAGTGTAGTACATAGTATATGAGTGAGTTGCACTGAAAAACTTAGAATATAAGAAACGCACAGTGTAGTACATAGTATATGAGTGAGTTGCACTGAAAAACTTAGAATATAAGAAACGCACAGTGTAGTACATAGTATATGAGTGAGTTGCACTGAAAAACTTAGAATATAAGAAACGCACAGTGTAGTACATAGTATATGAGTGAGTTGCACTGAAAAACTTAGAATATAAGAAACGCACAGTGTAGTACATAGTATATGAGTGAGTTGCACTGAAAAACTTAGAATTTACTGAAAAACCCGCATTACACGAAATGCACAGTGTAGTACATAGTATATGAGTGAGTTGCACTGAAAAACTTAGAATATAAGAAACGCACAGTGTAGTACATAGTATATGAGTGAGTTGCACTGAAAAACTTAGAATATAAGAAACGCACAGTGTAGTACATAGTATATGAGTGAGTTGCACTGAAAAACTTAGAATATAAGAAACGCACAGTGTAGTACATAGTATATGAGTGAGTTGCACTGAAAAACTTAGAATTTAGAGAAACGCACAGAGTAGTACATAGTATATGAGTGAGTTGCACTGAAAAACTTAGAATATAAGAAACGCACAGTGTAGTACATAGTATATGAGTGAGTTGCACTGAAAAACTTAGAATATAAGAAACGCACAGTGTAGTACATAGTATATGAGTGAGTTGCACTGAAAAACTTAGAATTTAGAGAAACGCACAGAGTAGTACATAGTATATGAGTGAGTTGCACTGAAAAACTTAGAATATAAGAAACGCACAGTGTAGTACATAGTATATGAGTGAGTTGCACTGAAAAACTTAGAATATAAGAAACGCACAGTGTAGTACATAGTATATGAGTGAGTTGCACTGAAAAACTTAGAATATAAGAAACGCACAGTGTAGTACATAGTATATGAGTGAGTTGCACTGAAAAACTTAGAATATAAGAAACGCACAGTGTAGTACATAGTATATGAGTGAGTTGCACTGAAAAACTTAGAATATAAGAAACGCACAGTGTAGTACATAGTATATGAGTGAGTTGCACTGAAAAACTTAGAATATAAGAAACGCACAGTGTAGTACATAGTATATGAGTGAGTTGCACTGAAAAACTTAGAATTTAGAGAAACGCACAGAGTAGTACATAGTATATGAGTGAGTTGCACTGAAAAACTTAGAATATAAGAAACGCACAGTGTAGTACATAGTATATGAGTGAGTTGCACTGAAAAACTTAGAATATAAGAAACGCACAGTGTAGTACATAGTATATGAGTGAGTTGCACTGAAAAACTTAGAATTTAGAGAAACGCACAGAGTAGTACATAGTATATGAGTGAGTTGCACTGAAAAACTTAGAATATAAGAAACGCACAGTGTAGTACATAGTATATGAGTGAGTTGCACTGAAAAACTTAGAATATAAGAAACGCACAGTGTAGTACATAGTATATGAGTGAGTTACACTGAAAAACTTAGAATATAAGAAACGCACAGTGTAGTACATAGTATATGAGTGAGTTGCACTGAAAAACTTAGAATATAAGAAACGCACAGTGTAGTACATAGTATATGAGTGAGTTGCACTGAAAAACTTAGAATATAAGAAACGCACAGTGTATAGTATATGAGTGAGTTGCACTGAAAAACTTAGAATATAAGAAACGCACAGTGTAGTACATAGTATATGAGTGAGTTCCACTGAAAAACTTAGAATATAAGAAACGCACAGTGTAGTACATAGTATATGAGTGAGTTGCACTGAAAAACTTAGAATTTACTGAAAAACCCGCATTACACGAAATGCACAGTGTAGTACATAGTATATGAGTGAGTTGCACTGAAAAACTTAGAATATAAGAAACGCACAGTGTAGTACATAGTATATGAGTGAGTTGCACTGAAAAACTTAGAATATAAGAAACGCACAGTGTAGTACATAGTATATGAGTGAGTTGCACTGAAAAACTTAGAATATAAGAAACGCACAGTGTAGTACATAGTATATGAGTGAGTTGCACTGAAAAACTTAGAATTTACTGAAAAACCCGCATTACACGAAATGCACAGTGTAGTACATAGTATATGAGTGAGTTGTACTGAAAAACTTAGAATATAAGAAACGCACAGTGTAGTACATAGTATATGAGTGAGTTGCACTGAAAAACTTAGAATATAAGAAACGCACAGTGTAGTACATAGTATATGAGTGAGTTGCACTGAAAAACTTAGAATATAAGAAACGCACAGTGTAGTACATAGTATATGAGTGAGTGTCACTGAAAAACTTAGAATATAAGAAACGCACAGTGTAGTACATAGTATATGAGTGAGTTGCACTGAAAAACTTAGAATATAAGAAACGCACAGTGTAGTACATAGTATATGAGTGAGTTGTACTGTAAAACTTAGAATATAAGAAACGCACAGTGTAGTACATAGTATATGAGTGAGTTGCACTGAAAAACTTAGAATTTACTGAAAAACCCGCATTACACGAAATGCACAGTGTAGTACATAGTATATGAGTGAGTTGCACTGAAAAACTTAGAATATAAGAAACGCACAGTGTAGTACATAGTATATGAGTGAGTTGCACTGAAAAAATTAGAATTTAAGAAACGCACAGTGTAGTACATAGTATATGAGTGAGTTGCACTGAAAAACTTAGAATATAAGAAACGCACAGTGTAGTACAAAGTATATGAGTGAGTTGCACTGAAAAACTTAGAATATAAGAAACGCACAGTGTAGTACATAGTATATGAGTGAGTTGCACTGAAAAACTTAGAATATAAGAAACGCACAGTGTAGTACATAGTATATGAGTGAGTTGCACTGAAAAACTTAGAATTTACTGAAAAACCCGCATTACACGAAATGCACAGTGTAGTACATATTATATGAGTGAGTTGCACTGAAAAACTTAGAATATAAGAAACGCACAGTGTAGTACATAGTATATGAGTGAGTTGCACTGAAAAACTTAGAATATAAGAAACGCACAGTGTAGTACATAGTATATGAGTGAGTTGCACTGAAAAACTTAGAATATAAGAAACGCACAGTGTAGTACATAGTATATGAGTGAGTTGCACTGAAAAACTTAGAATATAAGAAACGCACAGTGTAGTACATAGTATATGAGTGAGTTGCACTGAAAAACTTAGAATATAAGAAACGCACAGTGTAGTACATAGTATATGAGTGAGTTGCACTGAAAAACTTAGAATATAAGAAACGCACAGTGTAGTACATAGTATATGAGTGAGTTGCACTGAAAAACTTAGAATATAAGAAACGCACAGTGTAGTACATAGTATATGAGTGAGTTGCACTGAAAAACTTAGAATTTATGAAACGCACAGTGTAGTACATAGTATATGAGTGAGTTGCACTGAAAAACTTAGAATTTACTGAAAAACCCGCATTACACGAAATGCACAGTGTAGTACATAGTATATGAGTGAGTTGCACTGAAAAACTTAGAATATAAGAAACGCACAGTGTAGTACATAGTATATGAGTGAGTTGCACTGAAAAACTTAGAATATAAGAAACGCACAGTGTAGTACATAGTATATGAGTGAGTTGCACTGAAAAACTTAGAATATAAGAAACGCACAGTGTAGTACATAGTATATGAGTGAGTTGCACTGAAAAACTTAGAATATAAGAAACGCACAGTGTAGTACATAGTATATGAGTGAGTTGCACTGAAAAACTTAGAATATAAGAAACGCACAGTGTAGTACATAGTATATGAGTGAGTTGCACTGAAAAACTTAGAATATAAGAAACGCACAGTGTAGTACATAGTATATGAGTGAGTTGCACTGAAAAACTTAGAATTTAGAGAAACGCACAGTGTAGTACATAGTATATGAGTGAGTTGCACTGAAAAACTTAGAATTTAGAGAAACGCACAGTGTAGTACATAGTATATGAGTGAGTTGCACTGAAAAACTTAGAATATAAGAAACGCACAGTGTAGTACATAGTATATGAGTGAGTTGCACTGAAAAACTTAGAATATAAGAAACGCACAGTGTAGTACATAGTATATGAGTGAGTTGCACTGAAAAACTTAGAATATAAGAAACGCACAGTGTAGTACATAGTATATGAGTGAGTTGCACTGAAAAACTTAGAATATAAGAAACGCACAGTGTAGTACATAGTATATGAGTGAGTTGCACTGAAAAACTTAGAATTTACTGAAAAACCCGCATTACACGAAATGCACAGTGTAGTACATAGTATATGAGTGAGTTGCACTGAAAAACTTAGAATATAAGAAACGCACAGTGTAGTACATAGTATATGAGTGAGTTGCACTGAAAAACTTAGAATATAAGAAACGCACAGTGTAGTACATAGTATATGAGTGAGTTGCACTGAAAAACTTAGAATTTAGAGAAACGCACAGTGTAGTACATAGTATATGAGTGAGTTGCACTGAAAAACTTAGAATTTAGAGAAACGCACAGTGTAGTACATAGTATATGAGTGAGTTGCACTGAAAAACTTAGAATATAAGAAACGCACAGAGTAGTACATAGTATATGAGTGAGTTGCACTGAAAAACTTAGAATATAAGAAACGCACAGTGTAGTACATTGTATATGAGTGAGTTGCACTGAAAAACTTAGAATTTAAGAAACGCACAGTGTAGTACATAGTATATGAGTGAGTTGCACTGAAAAACTTAGAATATAAGAAACGCACAGTGTAGTACATAGTATATGAGTGAGTTGCACTGAAAAACTTAGAATATAAGAAACGCACAGTGTAGTACATAGTATATGAGTGAGTTGCACTGAAAAACTTAGAATTTACTGAAAAACCCGCATTACACGAAATGCACAGTGTAGTACATAGTATATGAGTGAGTTGCACTGAAAAACTTAGAATATAAGAAACGCACAGTGTAGTACATAGTATATGAGTGAGTTGCACTGAAAAACTTAGAATATAAGAAACGCACAGTGTAGTACATAGTATATGAGTGAGTTGCACTGAAAAACTTAGAATATAAGAAACGCACAGTGTAGTACATAGTATATGAGTGAGTTGCACTGAAAAACTTAGAATATAAGAAACGCACAGTGTAGTACATAGTATATGAGTGAGTTGCACTGAAAAACTTAGAATATAAGAAACGCACAGTGTAGTACATAGTATATGAGTGAGTTGCACTGAAAAACTTAGAATATAAGAAACGCACAGTGTAGTACATAGTATATGAGTGAGTTGCACTGAAAAACTTAGAATATAAGAAACGCACAGTGTAGTACATAGTATATGAGTGAGTTGCACTGAAAAACTTAGAATATAAGAAACGCACAGTGTAGTACATTGTATATGAGTGAGTTGCACTGAAAAACTTAGAATTTAAGAAACGCACAGTGTAGTACACAGTATATGAGTGAGTTGCACTGAAAAACTTAGAATATAAGAAACGCACAGTGTAGTACATAGTATATGAGTGAGTTGCACTGAAAAACTTAGAATATAAGAAACGCACAGTGTAGTACATAGTATATGAGTGAGTTGCACTGAAAAACTTAGAATATAAGAAACGCACAGTGTAGTACATAGTATATGAGTGAGTTGCACTGAAAAACTTAGAATTTAAGAAACGCACAGTGTAGTACATATTATATGAGTGAGTTGCACTGAAAAACTTAGAATATAAGAAACGCACAGTGTAGTACATAGTATATGAGTGAGTTGCACTGAAAAACTTAGAATATAAGAAACGCACAGTGTAGTACATAGTATATGAGTGAGTTGCACTGAAAAACTTAGAATATAAGAAACGCACAGTGTAGTACATAGTATATGAGTGAGTTGCACTGAAAAACTTAGAATATAAGAAACGCACAGTGTAGTACATAGTATATGAGTGAGTTGCACTGAAAAACTTAGAATATAAGAAACGCACAGTGTAGTACATAGTATATGAGTGAGTTGCACTGAAAAACTTAGAATATAAGAAACGCACAGTGTAGTACATAGTATATGAGTGAGTTGCACTGAAAAACTTAGAATTTAGAGAAACGCACAGTGTAGTACATAGTATATGTGTGAGTTGCACTGAAAAACTTAGAATATAAGAAACGCACAGTGTAGTACATAGTATATGAGTGAGTTGCACTGAAAAACTTAGAATATAAGAAACGCACAGTGTAGTACATAGTATATGAGTGAGTTGCACTGAAAAACTTAGAATATAAGAAACGCACAGTGTAGTACATAGTATATGAGTGAGTTGCACTGAAAAACTTAGAATATAAGAAACGCACAGTGTAGTACATAGTATATGAGTGAGTTGCACTGAAAAACTTAGAATTTACTGAAAAACCCGCATTACACGAAATGCACAGTGTAGTACATAGTATATGAGTGAGTTGCACTGAAAAACTTAGAATATAAGAAACGCACAGTGTAGTACATAGTATATGAGTGAGTTGCACTGAAAAACTTAGAATATAAGAAACGCACAGTGTAGTACATAGTATATGAGTGAGTTGCACTGAAAAACTTAGAATTTAGAGAAACGCACAGTGTAGTACATAGTATATGAGTGAGTTGCACTGAAAAACTTAGAATTTAGAGAAACGCACAGTGTAGTACATAGTATATGAGTGAGTTGCACTGAAAAACTTAGAATATAAGAAACGCACAGTGTAGTACATAGTATATGAGTGAGTTGCACTGAAAAACTTAGAATATAAGAAACGCACAGTGTAGTACATTGTATATGAGTGAGTTGCACTGAAAAACTTAGAATTTAAGAAACGCACAGTGTAGTACATAGTATATGAGTGAGTTGCACTGAAAAACTTAGAATATAAGAAACGCACAGTGTAGTACATAGTATATGAGTGAGTTGCACTGAAAAACTTAGAATATAAGAAACGCACAGTGTAGTACATAGTATATGAGTGAGTTGCACTGAAAAACTTAGAATTTACTGAAAAACCCGCATTACACGAAATGCACAGTGTAGTACATAGTATATGAGTGAGTTGCACTGAAAAACTTAGAATATAAGAAACGCACAGTGTAGTACATAGTATATGAGTGAGTTGCACTGAAAAACTTAGAATATAAGAAACGCACAGTGTAGTACATAGTATATGAGTGAGTTGCACTGAAAAACTTAGAATATAAGAAACGCACAGTGTAGTACATAGTATATGAGTGAGTTGCACTGAAAAACTTAGAATATAAGAAACGCACAGTGTAGTACATAGTATATGAGTGAGTTGCACTGAAAAACTTAGAATATAAGAAACGCACAGTGTAGTACATAGTATATGAGTGAGTTGCACTGAAAAACTTAGAATATAAGAAACGCACAGTGTAGTACATAGTATATGAGTGAGTTGCACTGAAAAACTTAGAATATAAGAAACGCACAGTGTAGTACATAGTATATGAGTGAGTTGCACTGAAAAACTTAGAATATAAGAAACGCACAGTGAAGTACATAGTATATGAGTGAGTTGCACTGAAAAACTTAGAATATAAGAAACGCACAGTGTAGTACATTGTATATGAGTGAGTTGCACTGAAAAACTTAGAATTTAAGAAACGCACAGTGTAGTACACAGTATATGAGTGAGTTGCACTGAAAAACTTAGAATATAAGAAACGCACAGTGTAGTACATAGTATATGAGTGAGTTGCACTGAAAAACTTAGAATATAAGAAACGCACAGTGTAGTACATAGTATATGAGTGAGTTGCACTGAAAAACTTAGAATATAAGAAACGCACAGTGTAGTACATAGTATATGAGTGAGTTGCACTGAAAAACTTAGAATTTAAGAAACGCACAGTGTAGTACATATTATATGAGTGAGTTGCACTGAAATACTTAGAATATAAGAAACGCACAGTGTAGTACATAGTATATGAGTGAGTTGCACTGAAAAACTTAGAATATAAGAAACGCACAGTGTAGTACATAGTATATGAGTGAGTTGCACTGAAAAACTTAGAATATAAGAAACGCACAGTGTAGTACATAGTATATGAGTGAGTTGCACTGAAAAACTTAGAATATAAGAAACGCACAGTGTAGTACATAGTATATGAGTGAGTTGCACTGAAAAACTTAGAATATAAGAAACGCACAGTGTAGTACATAGTATATGAGTGAGTTGCACTGAAAAACTTAGAATATAAGAAACGCACAGTGTAGTACATAGTATATGAGTGAGTTGCACTGAAAAACTTAGAATTTAGAGAAACGCACAGTGTAGTACATAGTATATGTGTGAGTTGCACTGAAAAACTTAGAATATAAGAAACGCACAGTGTAGTACATAGTATATGAGTGACTTGCACTGAAAAACTTAGAATATAAGAAACGCACAGTGTAGTACATAGTATATGAGTGAGTTGCACTGAAAAACTTAGAATATAAGAAACGCACAGTGTAGTACATAGTATATGAGTGAGTTGCACTGAAAAACTTAGAATATAAGAAACGCACAGTGTAGTACATAGTATATGAGTGAGTTGCACTGAAAAACTTAGAATTTACTGAAAAACCCGCATTACACGAAATGCACAGTGTAGTACATAGTATATGAGTGAGTTGCACTGAAAAACTTAGAATATAAGAAACGCACAGTGTAGTACATAGTATATGAGTGAGTTGCACTGAAAAACTTAGAATATAAGAAACGCACAGTGTAGTACATAGTATATGAGTGAGTTGCACTGAAAAACTTAGAATTTAGAGAAACGCACAGTGTAGTACATAGTATATGAGTGAGTTGCACTGAAAAACTTAGAATTTAGAGAAACGCACAGTGTAGTACATAGTATATGAGTGAGTTGCACTGAAAAACTTAGAATATAAGAAACGCACAGTGTAGTACATAGTATATGAGTGAGTTGCACTGAAAAACTTAGAATATAAGAAACGCACAGTGTAGTACATTGTATATGAGTGAGTTGCACTGAAAAACTTAGAATTTAAGAAACGCACAGTGTAGTACATAGTATATGAGTGAGTTGCACTGAAAAACTTAGAATATAAGAAACGCACAGTGTAGTACATAGTATATGAGTGAGTTGCACTGAAAAACTTAGAATATAAGAAACGCACAGTGTAGTACATAGTATATGAGTGAGTTGCACTGAAAAACTTAGAATTTACTGAAAAACCCGCATTACACGAAATGCACAGTGTAGTACATAGTATATGAGTGAGTTGCACTGAAAAACTTAGAATATAAGAAACGCACAGTGTAGTACATAGTATATGAGTGAGTTGCACTGAAAAACTTAGAATATAAGAAACGCACAGTGTAGTACATAGTATATGAGTGAGTTGCACTGAAAAACTTAGAATATAAGAAACGCACAGTGTAGTACATAGTATATGAGTGAGTTGCACTGAAAAACTTAGAATATAAGAAACGCACAGTGTAGTACATAGTATATGAGTGAGTTGCACTGAAAAACTTAGAATATAAGAAACGCACAGTGTAGTACATAGTATATGAGTGAGTTGCACTGAAAAACTTAGAATATAAGAAACGCACAGTGTAGTACATAGTATATGAGTGAGTTGCACTGAAAAACTTAGAATATAAGAAACGCACAGTGTAGTACATAGTATATGAGTGAGTTGCACTGAAAAACTTAGAATATAAGAAACGCACAGTGTAGTACATAGTATATGAGTGAGTTGCACTGAAAAACTTAGAATATAAGAAACGCACAGTGTAGTACATTGTATATGAGTGAGTTGCACTGAAAAACTTAGAATTTAAGAAACGCACAGTGTAGTACACAGTATATGAGTGAGTTGCACTGAAAAACTTAGAATATAAGAAACGCACAGTGTAGTACATAGTATATGAGTGAGTTGCACTGAAAAACTTAGAATATAAGAAACGCACAGTGTAGTACATAGTATATGAGTGAGTTGCACTGAAAAACTTAGAATATAAGAAACGCACAGTGTAGTACATAGTATATGAGTGAGTTGCACTGAAAAACTTAGAATTTAAGAAACGCACAGTGTAGTACATATTATATGAGTGAGTTGCACTGAAAAACTTAGAATATAAGAAACGCACAGTGTAGTACATAGTATATGAGTGAGTTGCACTGAAAAACTTAGAATATAAGAAACGCACAGTGTAGTACATAGTATATGAGTGAGTTGCACTGAAAAACTTAGAATATAAGAAACGCACAGTGTAGTACATAGTATATGAGTGAGTTGCACTGAAAAACTTAGAATATAAGAAACGCACAGTGTAGTACATAGTATATGAGTGAGTTGCACTGAAAAACTTAGAATATAAGAAACGCACAGTGTAGTACATAGTATATGAGTGAGTTGCACTGAAAAACTTAGAATATAAGAAACGCACAGTGTAGTACATAGTATATGAGTGAGTTGCACTGAAAAACTTAGAATTTAGAGAAACGCACAGTGTAGTACATAGTATATGTGTGAGTTGCACTGAAAAACTTAGAATATAAGAAACGCACAGTGTAGTACATAGTATATGAGTGACTTGCACTGAAAAACTTAGAATATAAGAAACGCACAGTGTAGTACATAGTATATGAGTGAGTTGCACTGAAAAACTTAGAATATAAGAAACGCACAGTGTAGTACATAGTATATGAGTGAGTTGCACTGAAAAACTTAGAATATAAGAAACGCACAGTGTAGTACATAGTATATGAGTGAGTTGCACTGAAAAACTTAGAATTTACTGAAAAACCCGCATTACACGAAATGCACAGTGTAGTACATAGTATATGAGTGAGTTGCACTGAAAAACTTAGAATATAAGAAAGGCACAGTGTAGTACATAGTATATGAGTGAGTTGCACTGAAAAACTTAGAATATAAGAAACGCACAGTGTAGTACATAGTATATGAGTGAGTTGCACTGAAAAACTTAGAATTTAGAGAAACGCACAGTGTAGTACATAGTATATGAGTGAGTTGCACTGAAAAACTTAGAATTTAGAGAAACGCACAGTGTAGTACATAGTATATGAGTGAGTTGCACTGAAAAACTTAGAATATAAGAAACGCACAGTGTAGTACATAGTATATGAGTGAGTTGCACTGAAAAACTTAGAATATAAGAAACGCACAGTGTAATACATAGTATATGAGTGAGATGCACTGAAAAACTTAGAATTTAAAAAACGCACAGTGTAGTACATAGTATATGAGTGAGTTGCACTGTAAAACTTAGAATATAAGAAACGCACAGTGTAGTACATAGTATATGAGTGTGTTGCACTGAAAAACTTAGAATATAAGAAACGCACAGTGTAGTACATAGTATATGAGTGAGTTGCACTGAAAAACTTAGAATATAAGAAACGCACAGTGTAGTACATAGTATATGAGTGAGTTGCACTGAAAAACTTAGAATATAAGAAACGCACAGTGTAGTACATAGTATATGAGTGAGTTGCACTGAAAAACTTAGAATATAAGAAACGCACAGTGTAGTACATTGTATATGAGTGAGTTGCACTGAAAAACTTAGAATTTAAGAAACGCACAGTGTAGTACACAGTATATGAGTGAGTTGCACTGAAAAACTTAGAATATAAGAAACGCACAGTGTAGTACATAGTATATGAGTGAGTTGCACTGAAAAACTTAGAATATAAGAAACGCACAGTGTAGTACATGGTATATGAGTGAGTTGCACTGAAAAACTTAGAATATAAGAAACGCACAGTGTAGTACATAGTATATGAGTGAGTTGCACTGAAAAACTTAGAATTTAAGAAACGCACAGTGTAGTACATATTATATGAGTGAGTTGCACTGAAAAACTTAGAATATAAGAAACGCACAGTGTAGTACATAGTATATGAGTGAGTTGCACTGAAAAACTTAGAATATAAGAAACGCACAGTGTAGTACATAGTACATGAGTGAGTTGCACTGAAAAACTTAGAATATAAGAAACGCACAGTGTAGTACATAGTATATGAGTGAGTTGCACTGAAAAACTTAGAATATAAGAAACGCACAGTGTAGTACATAGTATATGAGTGAGTTGCACTGAAAAACTTAGAATATAAGAAACGCACAGTGTAGTACATAGTATATGAGTGAGTTGCACTGAAAAACTTAGAATATAAGAAACGCACAGTGTAGTACATAGTATATGAGTGAGTTGCACTGAAAAACTTAGAATTTAGAGAAACGCACAGTGTAGTACATAGTATATGTGTGAGTTGCACTGAAAAACTTAGAATATAAGAAACGCACAGTGTAGTACATAGTATATGAGTGACTTGCACTGAAAAACTTAGAATATAAGAAACGCACAGTGTAGTACATAGTATATGAGTGAGTTGCACTGAAAAACTTAGAATATAAGAAACGCACAGTGTAGTACATAGTATATGAGTGAGTTGCACTGAAAAACTTAGAATATAAGAAACGCACAGTGTAGTACATAGTATATGAGTGAGTTGCACTGAAAAACTTAGAATTTACTGAAAAACCCGCATTACACGAAATGCACAGTGTAGTACATAGTATATGAGTGAGTTGCACTGAATACTTAGAATATAAGAAACGCACAGTGTAGTACATAGTATATGAGTGAGTTGCACTGAAAAACTTAGAATATAAGAAACGCACAGTGTAGTACATAGTATATGAGTGAGTTGCACTGAAAAACTTAGAATATAAGAAACGCACAGTGTAGTACATAGTATATGAGTGAGTTGCACTGAAAAACTTAGAATATAAGAAACGCACAGTGTAGTACATAGTATATGAGTGAGTTGCACTGAAAAACTTAGAATTTAGAGAAACGCACAGTGTAGTACATAGTATATGTGTGAGTTGCACTGAAAAACTTAGAATATAAGAAACGCACAGTGTAGTACATAGTATATGAGTGACTTGCACTGAAAAACTTAGAATATAAGAAACGCACAGTGTAGTACATAGTATATGAGTGAGTTGCACTGAAAAACTTAGAATATAAGAAACGCACAGTGTAGTACATAGTATATGAGTGAGTTGCACTGAAAAACTTAGAATATAAGAAACGCACAGTGTAGTACATAGTATATGAGTGAGTTGCACTGAAAAACTTAGAATTTACTGAAAAACCCGCATTACACGAAATGCACAGTGTAGTACATAGTATATGAGTGAGTTGCACTGAAAAATTTAGAATATAAGAAACGCACAGTGTAGTACATAGTATATGAGTGAGTTGCACTGAAAAACTTAGAATATAAGAAACGCACAGTGTAGTACATAGTATATGAGTGAGTTGCACTGAAAAACTTAGAATTTAGAGAAACGCACAGTGTAGTACATAGTATATGAGTGAGTTGCACTGAAAAACTTAGAATTTAGAGAAACGCACAGTGTAGTACATAGTATATGAGTGAGTTGCACTGAAAAACTTAGAATATAAGAAACGCACAGTGTAGTACATAGTATATGAGGGAGTTGCACTGAAAAACTTAGAATATAAGAAACGCACAGTGTAGTACATTGTATATGAGTGAGTTGCACTGAAAAACTTAGAATTTAAGAAACGCACAGTGTAGTACATAGTATATGAGTGAGTTGCACTGAAAAACTTAGAATATAAGAAACGCACAGTGTAGTACATAGTATATGAGTGAGTTGCACTGAAAAACTTAGAATTTAAGAAACGCACAGTGTAGTATATAGTATATGAGTGAGTTGCACTGAAAAACTTAGAATATAAGAAACGCACAGTGTAGTACATAGTATATGAGTGAGTTGCACTGAAAAACTTAGAATATAAGAAACGCACAGTGTAGTACATAGTATATGAGTGAGTTGCACTGAAAAACTTAGAATATAAGAAACGCACAGTGTAATACATAGTATATGAGTGAGATGCACTGAAAAACTTAGAATTTAAAAAACGCACAGTGTAGTACATAGTATATGAGTGAGTTGCACTGTAAAACTTAGAATATAAGAAACGCACAGTGTAGTACATAGTATATGAGTGTGTTGCACTGAAAAACTTAGAATATAATAAACGCACAGTGTAGTACATAGTATATGAGTGAGTTGCACTCAAAAACTTAGAATATAAGAAACGCACAGTGTAGTACATAGTATATGAGTGAGTTGCACTGAAAAACTTAGAATATAAGAAACGCACAGTGTAGTACATAGTATATGAGTGAGTTGCACTGAAAAACGTAGAATATAAGAAACGCACAGTGTAGTACATAGTATATGAGTGAGTTGCACTGAAAAACTTAGAATTTAAGAAACGCACAGTGTAGTACATAGTATATGAGTGAGTTGCACTGAAAAACTTAGAATATAAGAAACTCACAGTGTAGTACATAGTATATGAGTGAGTTGCAAGAGAAACTTAGAATATAAGAAACGCACAGTGTAGTACATAGTATATGAGTGAGTTGCACTGAAAAACTTAGAATATAAGAAACGCACAGTGTAGTACATAGTATATGAGTGAGTTGCACTGAAAAACTTAGAATATAGGAAACGCACAGTGTAGTACATAGTATATGAGTGAGTTGCACTGAAAAACTTAGAATATAAGAAACGCACAGTGTAGTACATAGTATATGAGTGAGTTGCACTGAAAAACTTAGAATTTACTGAAAAACCCGCATTACACGAAATGCACAGTGTAGTACATAGTATATGAGTGAGTTGCACTGAAAAACTTAGAATATAAGAAACGCACAGTATAGTACATAGTATATGAGTGAGTTGCACTGAAAAACTTAGAATATAAGAAACGCACAGTGTAGTACATAGTATATGAGTGAGTTGCACTGAAAAACTTAGAATATAAGAAACGCACAGTGTAGTACATAGTATATGAGTGAGTTGCACTGAAAAACTTAGAATATAAGAAACGCACAGTGTAGTACATAGTATATGAGTGAGTTGCACTGAAAAACTTAGAATATAAGAAACGCACAGTGTAGTACATAGTATATGAGTGAGTTGCACTGAAAAACTTAGAATATAAGAAACGCACAGTGTAGTACATAGTATATGAGTGAGTTGCACTGAAAAACTTAGAATATAAGAAACGCACAGTGTAGTACATAGTATCTGAGTGAGTTGCACTGAAAAACTTAGAATATAAGAAACGCACAGTGTAGTACATTGTATATGAGTGAGTTGCACTGAAAAACTTAGATTTTAAGAAACGCACAGTGTAGTACATAGTATATGAGTGAGTTGCACGGAAAAACTTAGAATATAAGAAACGCACAGGGTAGTACATAGTATATGAGTGAGTTGCACTGAAAAACTTAGAATTTAAGAAACGCACAGTGTAGTACATAGTATATGAGTGAGTTGCACTGAAAAACTTAGAATATAAGAAACGCACAGTGTAGTACAAAGTATATGAGTGAGTTGCACTGAAAAACTTAGAATATAAGAAACGCACAGTGTAGTACATAGTATATGAGTGAGTTGCACTGAAAAACTTAGAATATAAGAAACGCACAGTGTAATACATAGTATATGAGTGAGATGCACTGAAAAACTTAGAATTTAAGAAACGCACAGTGTAGTACATAGTATATGAGTGAGTTGCACTGTAAAACTTAGAATATAAGAAACGCACAGTGTAGTACATAGTATATGAGTGTGTTGCACTGAAAAACTTAGAATATAAGAAACGCACAGTGTAGTACATAGTATATGAGTGAGTTGCACTCAAAAACTTAGAATATAAGAAAAGCACAGTGTAGTACATAGTATATGAGTGAGTTGCACTCAAAAACTTAGAATATAAGAAACGCACAGTGTAGTACATAGTATATGAGTGAGTTGCACTGAAAAACTTAGAATATAAGAAACGCACAGTGTAGTACATAGTATATGAGTGAGTTGCACTGAAAAACTTAGAATATAAGAAACGCACAGTGTAGTACATAGTATATGAGTGAGTTGCACTGAAAAACTTAGAATATAAGAAACGCACAGTGTAGTACATAGTATATGAGTGAGTTGCCTGAAAAACTTAGAATATAAGAAACGCACAGTGTAGTACATAGTATATGAGTGAGTTGCACTGAAAAACTTAGAATATAAGAAACGCACAGTGTAGTACATAGTATATGAGTGAGTTGCACTGAAAAACTTAGAATATAAGAAACGCACAGTGTAGTACATAGTATATGAGTGAGTTGCA
Organism: Mus caroli; assembly: GCF_978045245.1. Lineage (NCBI taxonomy): Eukaryota > Metazoa > Chordata > Mammalia > Rodentia > Muridae > Mus > Mus caroli. The sequence continues at coordinate 87,711 of NW_028227432.1, read as the reverse complement.
CTGAAAAACTTAGAATATAAGAAACGCACAGTGTAGTACATAGTATATGAGTGAGTTGCACTGAAAAATTTAGAATATAAGAAACGCACAGTGTAGTACATAGTATATGAGTGAGTTGCACTGAAAAACTTAGAATATAAGAAAGGCACAGTGTAGTACATAGTATATGAGTGAGTTGCACTGAAAAACTTAGAATATAAGAAACGCACAGTGTAGTACATAGTATATGAGGAGTTGCACTGAAAAACTTAGAATATAAGAAACGCACAGTGTAGTACATAGTATATGAGTGAGTTGCACTGAAAAACTTAGAATTTAGAGAAACGCACAGTGTAGTACATAGTATATGAGTGAGTTGCACTGAAAAACTTAGAATTTAGAGAAACGCACAGTGTAGTACATAGTATATGAGTGAGTTGCACTGAAAAACTTAGAATATAAGAAACGCACAGTGTAGTACATAGTATATGAGTGAGTTGCACTGAAAAACTTAGAATATAAGAAACGCACAGTGTAGTACATAGTATATGAGTGAGTTGCACTGAAAAACTTAGAATATAAGAAACGCACAGTGTAGTACATAGTATATGAGTGAGTTGCACTGAAAAACTTAGAATATAAGAAACGCACAGTGTAGTACATAGTATATGAGTGAGTTGCACTGAAAAACTTAGAATATAAGAAACGCACAGTGTAGTACATAGTATATGAGTGAGTTGCACTGAAAAACTTAGAATATAAGAAACGCACAGTGTAGTACATAGTATATGAGTGAGTTGCACTGAAAAACTTAGAATATAAGAAACGCACAGTGTAGTACATAGTACATGAGTGAGTTGCACTGAAAAACTTAGAATATAAGAAACGCACAGTGTAGTACATAGTATATGAGTGAGTTGCACTGAAAAACTTAGAATATAAGAAACGCACAGTGTAGTACATAGTATATGAGTGAGTTGCGCTGAAAAACTTAGAATTCAAGAAACGCACAGTGTAGTACATAGTATATGAGTGAGTTGCAGTGAAAAACTTAGAATGTAAGAAACGCACAGTGTAGTACATAGTATATGAGTGAGTTGCACTGAAAAACTTAGAATATAAGAAACGCACAGTGTAGTACATAGTATATGAGTGAGTTGCACTGAAAAACTTAGAATATAAGAAACGCACAGTGTAGTACATAGTATATGAGTGAGTTGCACTGAAAAACTTAGAATATAAGAAACGCACAGTGTAGTACATAGTATATGAGTGAGTTGCACTGAAAAACTTAGAATATAAGAAACGCACAGTGTAGTACATAGTATATGAGTGAGTTGCACTGAAAAACTTAGAATATAAGAAACGCACAGTGTAGTACATAGTATATGAGTGAGTTGCACTGAAAAACTTAGAATATAAGAAACGCACAGTGTAGTACATAGTATATGAGTGAGTTGCACTGAAAAACTTAGAATATAAGAAACGCACAGTGTAGTACATAGTATATGAGGAGTTGCACTGAAAAACTTAGAATATAAGAAACGCACAGTGTAGTACATAGTATATGAGTGAGTTGCACTGAAAAACTTAGAATTTAGAGAAACGCACAGTGTAGTACATAGTATATGAGTGAGTTGCACTGAAAAACTTAGAATTTAGAGAAACGCACAGTGTAGTACATAGTATATGAGTGAGTTGCACTGAAAAACTTAGAATATAAGAAACGCAGTGTAGTACATAGTATATGAGTGAGTTGCACTGAAAAACTTAGAATATAAGAAACGCACAGTGTAGTACATAGTATATGAGTGAGTTGCACTGAAAAACTTAGAATATAAGAAACGCACAGTGTAGTACATAGTATATGAGTGAGTTGCACTGAAAAACTTAGAATATAAGAAACGCACAGTGTAGTACATAGTATATGAGTGAGTTGCACTGAAAAACTTAGAATTCAAGAAACGCACAGTGTAGTACATAGTATATGAGTGAGTTGCAGTGAAAAACTTAGAATGTAAGAAACGCACAGTGTAGTACATAGTATATGAGTGAGTTGCACTGAAAAACTTAGAATATAAGAAACGCACAGTGTAGTACATAGTATATGAGTGAGTTGCACTGAAAAACTTAGAATATTAGAAACGCACAGTGTAGCACATAGTATATGAGTGAGTTGCACTGAAAAACTTAGAATATAAGAAACGCACAGTGTAGTACATAATATATGAGTGAGTTGCACTGAAAAACTTAGAATATAAGAAACGCACAGTGTAGTACATAGTATATGAGTGAGTTGCACTGAAAAACTTAGAATATAAGAAACGCACAGTGTAGTACATAGTATATGAGTGAGTTGCACTGAAAAACTTAGAATATAAGAAACGCACAGTGTAGTACATAGTATATGAGTGAGTTGCACTGAAAAACTTAGAATTTACTGAAAAACCCGCATTACACGAAATGCACAGTGTAGTACATAGTATATGAGTGAGTTGCACTGAAAAACTTAGAATATAAGAAACGCACAGTGTAGTACATAGTATATGAGTGAGTTGCACTGAAAAACTTAGAATATAAGAAACGCACAGTGTAGTACATAGTATATGAGTGAGTTGCACTGAAAAACTTAGAATATAAGAAACGCACAGTGTAGTACATAGTATATGAGTGAGTTGCACTGAAAAACTTAGAATATAAGAAACGCACAGTGTAGTACATAGTATATGAGTGAGTTGCACTGAAAAACTTAGAATATAAGAAACGCACAGTGTAGTACATAGTATATGAGTGAGTTGCACTGAAAAACTTAGAATATAAGAAACGCACAGTGTAGTACATAGTATATGAGTGAGTTGCACTGAAAAACTTAGAATATAAGAAACGCACAGTGTAGTACATAGTATATGAGTGAGTTGCACTGAAAAACTTAGAATATAAGAAACGCACAGTGTAGTACATAGTATATGAGTGAGTTGCACTGAAAAACTTAGAATATAAGAAACGCACAGTGTAGTACATTGTATATGAGTGAGTTGCACTGAAAAACTTAGAATTTAAGAAACGCACAGTGTAGTACATAGTATATGAGTGAGTTGCACTGAAAAACTTAGAATATAAGAAACGCACAGTGTAGTACATAGTATATGAGTGAGTTGCACTGAAAAACTTAGAATTTAGAGAAACGCACAGTGTAGTACATAGTATATGAGTGAGTTGCACTGAAAAACTTAGAATTTAAGAAACGCACCGTGTAGTACATAGTATATGAGTGAGTTGCACTGAAAAACTTAGAATATAAGAAACGCACAGTGTAGTACATAGTATATGAGTGAGTTGCACTGAAAAACTTAGAATATAAGAAACGCACAGTGTAGTACATAGTATATGAGTGAGTTGCACTGAAAAACTTAGGATATAAGAAACGCACAGTGTAGTACATAGTATATGAGTGAGTTGCACTGAAAAACTTAGAATATAAGAAACGCACAGTGTAGTACATAGTATATGAGTGAGTTGCACTGAAAAACTTAGAATTTAGAGAAACGCACAGTGTAGTACATAGTATATGTGTGAGTTGCACTGAAAAACTTAGAATATAAGAAACGCACAGTGTAGTACATAGTATATGAGTGACTTGCACTGAAAAACTTAGAATATAAGAAACGCACAGTGTAGTACATAGTATATGAGTGAGTTGCACTGAAAAACTTAGAATATAAGAAACGCACAGTGTAGTACATAGTATATGAGTGAGTTGCACTGAAAAACTTAGAATATAAGAAACGCACAGTGTAGTACATAGTATATGAGTGAGTTGCACTGAAAAACTTAGAATTTACTGAAAAACCCGCATTACACGAAATGCACAGTGTAGTACATAGTATATGAGTGAGTTGCACTGAAAAACTTAGAATATAAGAAACGCACAGTGTAGTACATAGTATATGAGTGAGTTGCACTGAAAAATTTAGAATATAAGAAACGCACAGTGTAGTACATAGTATATGAGTGAGTTGCACTGAAAAACTTAGAATTTAGAGAAACGCACAGTGTAGTACATAGTATATGAGTGAGTTGCACTGAAAAACTTAGAATTTAGAGAAAGCACAGTGTAGTACATAGTATATGAGTGAGTTGCACTGAAAAACTTAGAATATAAGAAACGCACAGTGTAGTACATAGTATATGAGTGAGTTGCACTGAAAAACTTAGAATATAAGAAACGCACAGTGTAGTACATTGTATATGAGTGAGTTGCACTGAAAAACTTAGAATTTAAGAAACGCACAGTGTAGTACATAGTATATGAGTGAGTTGCACTGAAAAACTTAGAATTTAAGAAACGCACAGTGTAGTATATAGTATATGAGTGAGTTGCACTGAAAAACTTAGAATATAAGAAACGCACAGTGTAGTACATAGTATATGAGTGAGTTGCACTGAAAAACTTAGAATATAAGAAACGCACAGTGTAGTACATAGTATATGAGTGAGTTGCACTGAAAAACTTAGAATATAAGAAACGCACAGTGTAATACATAGTATATGAGTGAGATGCACTGGAAAACTTAGAATTTAAAAAACGCACAGTGTAGTACATAGTATATGAGTGAGTTGCACTGTAAAACTTAGAATATAAGAAACGCACAGTGTAGTACATAGTATATGAGTGTGTTGCACTGAAAAACTTAGAATATAATAAACGCACAGTGTAGTACATAGTATATGAGTGAGTTGCACTCAAAAACTTAGAATATAAGAAACGCACAGTGTAGTACATAGTATATGAGTGAGTTGCACTGAAAAACTTAGAATATAAGAAACGCACAGTGTAGTACATAGTATATGAGTGAGTTGCACTGAAAAACTTAGAATATAAGAAACGCACAGTGTAGTACATAGTATATGAGTGAGTTGCACTGAAAAACTTAGAATATAAGAAACGCACAGTGTAGTACATAGTATATGAGTGAGTTGCAAGAGAAACTTAGAATATAAGAAACGCACAGTGTAGTACATAGTATATGAGTGAGTTGCACTGAAAAACTTAGAATATAAGAAACGCACAGTGTAGTACATAGTATATGAGTGAGTTGCACTGAAAAACTTAGAATATAGGAAACGCACAGTGTAGTACATAGTATATGAGTGAGTTGCACTGAAAAACTTAGAATATAAGAAACGCACAGTGTAGTACATAGTATATGAGTGAGTTGCACTGAAAAACTTAGAATTTACTGAAAAACCCGCATTACACGAAATGCACAGTGTAGTACATAGTATATGAGTGAGTTGCACTGAATAACTTAGAATATAAGAAACGCACAGTATAGTACATAGTATATGAGTGAGTTGCACTGAAAAACTTAGAATATAAGAAACGCACAGTGTAGTACATAGTATATGAGTGAGTTGCACTGAAAAACTTAGAATATAAGAAACGCACAGTGTAGTACATAGTATATGAGTGAGTTGCACTGAAAAATTTAGAATATAAGAAACGCACAGTGTAGTACATAGTATATGAGTGAGTTGCACTGAAAAACTTAGAATATAAGAAACGCACAGTGTAGTACATAGTATATGAGTGAGTTGCACTGAAAAACTTAGAATATAAGAAACGCACAGTGTAGTACATAGTATATGAGTGAGTTGCACTGAAAAACTTAGAATATAAGAAACGCACAGTGTAGTACATAGTATATGAGTGAGTTGCACTGAAAAACTTAGAATATAAGAAACGCACAGTGTAGTACATTGTATATGAGTGAGTTGCACTGAAAAACTTAGAATTTAAGAAACGCACAGTGTAGTACATAGTATATGAGTGAGTTGCACTGAAAAACTTAGAATATAAGAAACGCACAGTGTAGTACATAGTATATGAGTGAGTTGCACTGAAAAACTTAGAATATAAGAAACGCACAGTGTAGTACATAGTGTATGAGTGAGTTGCACTCAAAAACTTAGAATATAAGAAACGCACAGTGTAGTACATAGTATATGAGTGAGTTGCACTGAAAAACTTAGAATATAAGAAACGCACAGTGTAGTACATAGTATATGAGTGAGTTGCACTGAAAAACTTAGAATATAAGAAACGCACAGTGTAGTACATAGTATATGAGTGAGTTGCACTGAAAAACTTAGAATATAAGAAACGCACAGTGTAGTACATAGTATATGAGTGAGTTGCCTGAAAAACTTAGAATATAAGAAACGCACAGTGTAGTACATAGTATATGAGTGAGTTGCACTGAAAAACTTAGAATATAAGAAACGCACAGTGTAGTACATAGTATATGAGTGAGTTGCACTGAAAAACTTAGAATATAAGAAACGCACAGTGTAGTACATAGTATATGAGTGAGTTGCACTGAAAAACTTAGAATATAAGAAACGCACAGTGTAGTACATAGTATATGAGGAGTTGCACTGAAAAACTTAGAATATAAGAAACGCACAGTGTAGTACATAGTATATGAGTGAGTTGCACTGAAAAACTTAGAATTTAGAGAAACGCACAGTGTAGTACATAGTATATGAGTGAGTTGCACTGAAAAACTTAGAATTTAGAGAAACGCACAGTGTAGTACATAGTATATGAGTGAGTTGCACTGAAAAACTTAGAATATAAGAAACGCACAGTGTAGTACATAGTATATGAGTGAGTTGCACTGAAAAACTTAGAATATAAGAAACGCACAGTGTAGTACATAGTATATGAGTGAGTTGCACTGAAAAACTTAGAATATAAGAAACGCACAGTGTAGTACATAGTATATGAGTGAGTTGCACTGAAAAACTTAGAATATAAGAAACGCACAGTGTAGTACATAGTATATGAGTGAGTTGCACTGAAAAACTTAGAATATAAGAAACGCACAGTGTAGTACATAGTATATGAGTGAGTTGCACTGAAAAACTTAGAATATAAGAAACGCACAGTGTAGTACATAGTATATGAGTGAGTTGCACTGAAAAACTTAGAATATAAGAAACGCACAGTGTAGTACATAGTATATGAGTGAGTTGCACTGAAAAACTTAGAATATAAGAAACGCACAGTGTAGTACATAGTATATGAGTGAGTTGCACTGAAAAACTTAGAATATAAGAAACGCACAGTGTAGTACATAGTATATGAGTGAGTTGCACTGAAAAACTTAGAATATAAGAAACGCACAGTGTAGTACATAGTATATGAGTGAGTTGCACTGAAAAACTTAGAATTCAAGAAACGCACAGTGTAGTACATAGTATATGAGTGAGTTGCAGTGAAAAACTTAGAATGTAAGAAACGCACAGTGTAGTACATAGTATATGAGTGAGTTGCACTGAAAAACTTAGAATATAAGAAACGCACAGTGTAGTACATAGTATATGAGTGAGTTGCACTGAAAAACTTAGAATATAAGAAACGCACAGTGTAGTACATAGTATATGAGTGAGTTGCACTGAAAAACTTAGAATATAAGAAACGCACAGTGTAGTACATAGTATATGAGTGAGTTGCACTGAAAAACTTAGAATATAAGAAACGCACAGTGTAGTACATAGTATATGAGTGAGTTGCACTGAAAAACTTAGAATATAAGAAACGCACAGTGTAGTACATAGTATATGAGGAGTTGCACTGAAAAACTTAGAATATAAGAAACGCACAGTGTAGTACATAGTATATGAGTGAGTTGCACTGAAAAACTTAGAATTTAGAGAAACGCACAGTGTAGTACATAGTATATGAGTGAGTTGCACTGAAAAACTTAGAATTTAGAGAAACGCACAGTGTAGTACATAGTATATGAGTGAGTTGCACTGAAAAACTTAGAATATAAGAAACGCACAGTGTAGTACATAGTATATGAGTGAGTTGCACTGAAAAACTTAGAATATAAGAAACGCACAGTGTAGTACATAGTATATGAGTGAGTTGCACTGAAAAACTTAGAATATAAGAAACGCACAGTGTAGTACATAGTATATGAGTGAGTTGCACTGAAAAACTTAGAATATAAGAAACGCACAGTGTAGTACATAGTATATGAGTGAGTTGCACTGAAAAACTTAGAATATAAGAAACGCACAGTGTAGTACATAGTATATGAGTGAGTTGCACTGAAAAACTTAGAATATAAGAAACGCACAGTGTAGTACATAGTATATGAGTGAGTTGCACTGAAAAACTTAGAATTCAAGAAACGCACAGTGTAGTACATAGTATATGAGTGAGTTGCAGTGAAAAACTTAGAATGTAAGAAACGCACAGTGTAGTACATAGTATATGAGTGAGTTGCACTGAAAAACTTAGAATGTAAGAAACGCACAGTGTAGTACATAGTATATGAGTGAGTTGCACTGAAAAACTTAGAATATAAGAAACGCACAGTGTAGTACATAGTATATGAGTGAGTTGCACTGAAAAACTTAGAATATAAGAAACGCACAGTGTAGTACATAGTATATGAGTGAGTTGCACTGAAAAACTTAGAATATAAGAAACGCACAGTGTAGTACATAGTATATGAGTGAGTTGCACTGAAAAACTTAGAATATAAGAAACGCACAGTGTAGTACATAGTATATGAGTGAGTTGCACTGAAAAACTTAGAATTTAAGAAACGCACAGTGTAGTACATAGTATATGAGTGAGTTGCAAGAGAAACTTAGAATATAAGAAACGCACAGTGTAGTACATAGTATATGAGTGAGTTGCACTGAAAAACTTAGAATATAAGAAACGCACAGTGTAGTACATAGTATATGAGTGAGTTGCACTGAAAAACTTAGAATATAGGAAACGCACAGTGTAGTACATAGTATATGAGTGAGTTGCACTGAAAAACTTAGAATATAAGAAACGCACAGTGTAGTACATAGTATATGAGTGAGTTGCACTGAAAAACTTAGAATTTACTGAAAAACCCGCATTACACGAAATGCACAGTGTAGTACATAGTAAATGAGTGAGTTGCACTGAAAAACTTAGAATATAAGAAACGCACAGTATAGTACATAGTATATGAGTGAGTTGCACTGAAAAACTTAGAATATAAGAAACGCACAGTGTAGTACATAGTATATGAGTGAGTTGCACTGAAAAACTTAGAATATAAGAAACGCACAGTGTAGTACATAGTATATGAGTGAGTTGCACTGAAAAATTTAGAATATAAGAAACGCACAGTGTAGTACATAGTATATGAGTGAGTTGCACTGAAAAACTTAGAATATAAGAAACGCACAGTGTAGTACATAGTATATGAGTGAGTTGCACTGAAAAACTTAGAATATAAGAAACGCACAGTGTAGTACATAGTATATGAGTGAGTTGCACTGAAAAACTTAGAATATAAGAAACGCACAGTGTAGTACATAGTATATGAGTGAGTTGCACTGAAAAACTTAGAATATAAGAAACGCACAGTGTAGTACATAGTATATGAGTTAGTTGCACTGAAAAACTTAGAATATAAGAAACGCACAGTGTAGTACATTGTATATGAGTGAGTTGCACTGAAAAACTTAGAATTTAAGAAACGCACAGTGTAGTACATAGTATATGAGTGAGTTGCACGGAAAAACTTAGAATATAAGAAACGCACAGTGTAGTACATAGTATATGAGTGAGTTGCACTGAAAAACTTAGAATATAAGAAACGCACAGTGTAGTACATAGTATATGAGTGAGTTGCACTCAAAAACTTAGAATATAAGAAACGCACAGTGTAGTACATAGTATATGAGTGAGTTGCACTGAAAAACTTAGAATATAAGAAACGCACAGTGTAGTACATAGTATATGAGTGAGTTGCACTGAAAAACTTAGAATATAAGAAACGCACAGTGTAGTACATAGTATATGAGTGAGTTGCACTGAAAAACTTAGAATATAAGAAACGCACAGTGTAGTACATAGTATATGAGTGAGTTGCACTGAAAAACTTAGAATTTACTGAAAAACCCGCATTACACGAAATGCACAGTGTAGTACATAGTAAATGAGTGAGTTGCACTGAAAAACTTAGAATATAAGAAACGCACAGTATAGTACATAGTATATGAGTGAGTTGCACTGAAAAACTTAGAATATAAGAAACGCACAGTGTAGTACATAGTATATGAGTGAGTTGCACTGAAAAACTTAGAATATAAGAAACGCACAGTGTAGTACATAGTATATGAGTGAGTTGCACTGAAAAATTTAGAATATAAGAAACGCACAGTGTAGTACATAGTATATGAGTGAGTTGCACTGAAAAACTTAGAATATAAGAAACGCACAGTGTAGTACATAGTATATGAGTGAGTTGCACTGAAAAACTTAGAATATAAGAAACGCACAGTGTAGTACATAGTATATGAGTGAGTTGCACTGAAAAACTTAGAATATAAGAAACGCACAGTGTAGTACATAGTATATGAGTGAGTTGCACTGAAAAACTTAGAATATAAGAAACGCACAGTGTAGTACATAGTATATGAGTTAGTTGCACTGAAAAACTTAGAATATAAGAAACGCACAGTGTAGTACATTGTATATGAGTGAGTTGCACTGAAAAACTTAGAATTTAAGAAACGCACAGTGTAGTACATAGTATATGAGTGAGTTGCACGGAAAAACTTAGAATATAAGAAACGCACAGTGTAGTACATAGTATATGAGTGAGTTGCACTGAAAAACTTAGAATATAAGAAACGCACAGTGTAGTACATAGTATATGAGTGAGTTGCACTCAAAAACTTAGAATATAAGAAACGCACAGTGTAGTACATAGTATATGAGTGAGTTGCACTGAAAAACTTAGAATATAAGAAACGCACAGTGTAGTACATAGTATATGAGTGAGTTGCACTGAAAAACTTAGAATATAAGAAACGCACAGTGTAGTACATAGTATATGAGTGAGTTGCACTGAAAAACTTAGAATATAAGAAACGCACAGTGTAGTACATAGTATATGAGTGAGTTGCCTGAAAAACTTAGAATATAAGAAACGCACAGTGTAGTACATAGTATATGAGTGAGTTGCACTGAAAAACTTAGAATATAAGAAACGCACAGTGTAGTACATAGTATATGAGTGAGTTGCACTGAAAAACTTAGAATATAAGAAACGCACAGTGTAGTACATAGTATATGAGTGAGTTGCACTGAAAAACTTAGAATATAAGAAACGCACAGTGTAGTACATAGTATATGAGGAGTTGCACTGAAAAACTTAGAATATAAGAAACGCACAGTGTAGTACATAGTATATGAGTGAGTTGCACTGAAAAACTTAGAATTTAGAGAAACGCACAGTGTAGTACATAGTATATGAGTGAGTTGCACTGAAAAACTTAGAATTTAGAGAAACGCACAGTGTAGTACATAGTATATGAGTGAGTTGCACTGAAAAACTTAGAATATAAGAAACGCACAGTGTAGTACATAGTATATGAGTGAGTTGCACTGAAAAACTTAGAATATAAGAAACGCACAGTGTAGTACATAGTATATGAGTGAGTTGCACTGAAAAACTTAGAATATAAGAAACGCACAGTGTAGTACATAGTATATGAGTGAGTTGCACTGAAAAAACTTAGAATATAAGAAACGCACAGTGTAGTACATAGTATATGAGTGAGTTGCACTGAAAAACTTAGAATATAAGAAACGCACAGTGTAGTACATAGTATATGAGTGAGTTGCACTGAAAAACTTAGAATATAAGAAACGCACAGTGTAGTACATAGTATATGAGTGAGTTGCACTGAAAAACTTAGAATATAAGAAACGCACAGTGTAGTACATAGTATATGAGTGAGTTGCACTGAAAAACTTAGAATATAAGAAACGCACAGTGTAGTACATAGTATATGAGTGAGTTGCCTGAAAAACTTAGAATATAAGAAACGCACAGTGTAGTACATAGTATATGAGTGAGTTGCACTGAAAAACTTAGAATATAAGAAACGCACAGTGTAGTACATAGTATATGAGTGAGTTGCACTGAAAAACTTAGAATATAAGAAACGCACAGTGTAGTACATAGTATATGAGTGAGTTGCACTGAAAAACTTAGAATATAAGAAACGCACAGTGTAGTACATAGTATATGAGGAGTTGCACTGAAAAACTTAGAATATAAGAAACGCACAGTGTAGTACATAGTATATGAGTGAGTTGCACTGAAAAACTTAGAATTTAGAGAAACGCACAGTGTAGTACATAGTATATGAGTGAGTTGCACTGAAAAACTTAGAATTTAGAGAAACGCACAGTGTAGTACATAGTATATGAGTGAGTTGCACTGAAAAACTTAGAATATAAGAAACGCACAGTGTAGTACATAGTATATGAGTGAGTTGCACTGAAAAACTTAGAATATAAGAAACGCACAGTGTAGTACATAGTATATGAGTGAGTTGCACTGAAAAACTTAGAATATAAGAAACGCACAGTGTAGTACATAGTATATGAGTGAGTTGCACTGAAAAACTTAGAATATAAGAAACGCACAGTGTAGTACATAGTATATGAGTGAGTTGCACTGAAAAACTTAGAATATAAGAAACGCACAGTGTAGTACATAGTATATGAGTGAGTTGCACTGAAAAACTTAGAATATAAGAAACGCACAGTGTAGTACATAGTATATGAGTGAGTTGCACTGAAAAACTTAGAATATAAGAAACGCACAGTGTAGTACATAGTATATGAGTGAGTTGCACTGAAAAACTTAGAATATAAGAAACGCACAGTGTAGTACATAGTATATGAGTGAGTTGCACTGAAAAACTTAGAATATAAGAAACGCACAGTGTAGTACATAGTATATGAGTGAGTTGCACTGAAAAACTTAGAATTCAAGAAACGCACAGTGTAGTACATAGTATATGAGTGAGTTGCAGTGAAAAACTTAGAATGTAAGAAACGCACAGTGTAGTACATAGTATATGAGTGAGTTGCACTGAAAAACTTAGAATATAAGAAACGCACAGTGTAGTACATAGTATATGAGTGAGTTGCACTGAAAAACTTAGAATATAAGAAACGCACAGTGTAGTACATAGTATATGAGTGAGTTGCACTGAAAAACTTAGAATATAAGAAACGCACAGTGTAGTACATAGTATATGAGTGAGTTGCACTGAAAAACTTAGAATATAAGAAACGCACAGTGTAGTACATAGTATATGAGTGAGTTGCACTGAAAAACTTAGAATATAAGAAACGCACAGTGTAGTACATAGTATATGAGTGAGTTGCACTGAAAAACTTAGAATATAAGAAACGCACAGTGTAGTACATAGTATATGAGGAGTTGCACTGAAAAACTTAGAATATAAGAAACGCACAGTGTAGTACATAGTATATGAGTGAGTTGCACTGAAAAACTTAGAATTTAGAGAAACGCACAGTGTAGTACATAGTATATGAGTGAGTTGCACTGAAAAACTTAGAATATAAGAAACGCACAGTGTAGTACATAGTATATGAGTGAGTTGCACTGAAAAACTTAGAATATAAGAAACGCACAGTGTAGTACATAGTATATGAGTGAGTTGCACTGAAAAACTTAGAATATAAGAAACGCACAGTGTAGTACATAGTATATGAGTGAGTTGCACTGAAAAACTTAGAATATAAGAAACGCACAGTGTAGTACATAGTATATGAGTGAGTTGCACTGAAAAACTTAGAATATAAGAAACGCACAGTGTAGTACATAGTATATGAGTGAGTTGCACTGAAAAACTTAGAATATAAGAAACGCACAGTGTAGTACATAGTATATGAGTGAGTTGCACTGAAAAACTTAGAATATAAGAAACGCACAGTGTAGTACATAGTATATGAGTGAGTTGCACTGAAAAACTTAGAATTCAAGAAACGCACAGTGTAGTACATAGTATATGAGTGAGTTGCACTGAAAAACTTAGAATTTAGAGAAACGCACAGTGTAGTACATAGTATATGAGTGAGTTGCACTGAAAAACTTAGAATATAAGAAACGCACAGTGTAGTACATAGTATATGAGTGAGTTGCACTGAAAAACTTAGAATATAAGAAACGCACAGTGTAGTACATAGTATATGAGTGAGTTGCACTGAAAAACTTAGAATATAAGAAACGCACAGTGTAGTACATAGTATATGAGTGAGTTGCACTGAAAAACTTAGAATATAAGAAACGCACAGTGTAGTACATAGTATATGAGTGAGTTGCACTGAAAAACTTAGAATATAAGAAACGCACAGTGTAGTACATAGTATATGAGTGAGTTGCACTGAAAAACTTAGAATATAAGAAACGCACAGTGTAGTACATAGTATATGAGTGAGTTGCACTGAAAAACTTAGAATATAAGAAACGCACAGTGTAGTACATAGTATATGAGTGAGTTGCACTGAAAAACTTAGAATATAAGAAACGCACAGTGTAGTACATAGTATATGAGTGAGTTGCACTGAAAAACTTAGAATATAAGAAACGCACAGTGTAGTACATAGTATATGAGTGAGTTGCACTGAAAAACTTAGAATTCAAGAAACGCACAGTGTAGTACATAGTATATGAGTGAGTTGCAGTGAAAAACTTAGAATGTAAGAAACGCACAGTGTAGTACATAGTATATGAGTGAGTTGCACTGAAAAACTTAGAATATAAGAAACGCACAGTGTAGTACATAGTATATGAGTGAGTTGCACTGAAAAACTTAGAATATAAGAAACGCACAGTGTAGTACATAGTATATGAGTGAGTTGCACTGAAAAACTTAGAATATAAGAAACGCACAGTGTAGTACATAGTATATGAGTGAGTTGCACTGAAAAACTTAGAATATAAGAAACGCACAGTGTAGTACATAGTATATGAGTGAGTTGCACTGAAAAACTTAGAATATAAGAAACGCACAGTGTAGTACATAGTATATGAGTGAGTTGCACTGAAAAACTTAGAATATAAGAAACGCACAGTGTAGTACATAGTATATGAGGAGTTGCACTGAAAAACTTAGAATATATAAGAAACGCACAGTGTAGTACATAGTATACTGAGTGAGTTGCACTGAAAAACTTAGAATTAGAGAAACGCACAGTGTAGTACATAGTATATGAGTGAGTTGCACTGAAAAACTAGAATTTAGAGAAACGCACAGTGAGTACATAAGTAATATGAGTGAGTTGCACTGAAAACTTAGAATATAAGAAACCGCACAGTGTAGTACATAGTATATGAGTGTGTTGCACTGAAAACTTAGAATATAAGAAACGCACAGTGTAGTACATAGTATATGAGTGAGTTGCCCTGAAAAACTTAGAATATAAGAAACGCACAGTGTAGTATATTTATATGAGTGAGTTGCACTGAAAATCGTAGAATATAAGAAACGCACGTGTAGTAC